>NC_056749.1:678523550-678686050 GCF_019279795.1 Protopterus annectens | reverse complement strand
TCTCCTCCACAAAGCTGGCCTAGCAGCAAACCTGGGGAATTACAGAGCCATAAGCCTGACCAGCCTCATCTGTAAGGCCATGGAATATATCATTATGGACCTCATAAATAAAGACATAGGCAACCGTCAAACCCTGGATCCTACCCAATACATTTTTGTCAAGGGCAGATTCTGTCTAATAAAGTTTGTGAATTTTTTTCAAAAATGTCACAGGGCTATCGATGAGGGCAAATCTGTGTACACACCATACCTTGACATGTCAAAGGCTTTCAACACAATCCCACACTCAGGGATCAATGATAAACTTAGCAAACTGAATGTAAATCCTTTCATTGTAAGATGTGCTGCTAACTGGCTCACAAACTGGACACACCCTATCAAAGTGGGTAACTCCACATCAACCAGCAGACCTGTTACCAGCAGGGTGCCACAGGGGTCAGTGCTGGGCCCCCTACTGTTTGGTATGTACTTCTCAGAAGTTCAGGTCAAAACTAAGGGCTTGTGGCTGACCAAGTTTGCAGATGGCTGCAAACTGGGTGCAATTACTGAATCCCCAAATTATGTCAGTATATTCCAAAAGGATCTTACACAGACCAATGACTGGTGTCTTAGTCATGGTCTCAAACTGAATACAAAGAAATGCATCATCATTCCTTTTGGCACAAATAATGTCCCTTCACACTATCAAATCAGCATCAATACCCTAAGTACCCACAAAGTGGTAAGGGACTTGGGTTTTCAAGATGATCACGACCTTAACTTTGACAAGCATGAGTCTACTGTAGAAAGGAAGGCTTTCTACGTAGCACACTTGATTAGCAAAGGCATTGACTCAGGAGAGCAAAAGAGTTACAAGCCCTCTACACTCGGCACTAATGCAGCCCATAATTGAGTATAATACCCCGTTTGCCGTGTACTGTACAAAGCACCTGCAGCAAATGGAGAGAGCTCAGTGTTTTCTAACAAAGAAAATCAGGGGACTCTAGCATATGTCATACCCAGACTGACTAAAGTCTTTGTCACTATATTCAGCATCATATAGACTTCTTAGGGGAGACTTATACCTGACTTACATAGCAATCTCAGACACAAACCTAATGAACTCGCTGCATATCTGTAAATCAAATGGGACTAGTGCCATCCATTCCAGGAAGGTAAATATGGCCTGTGACTTAAATAGGATATGCTGGAGGGAAAAATTTATCTTCCAATGACTGCCGTGTCTTTGCAATAGGCTACCTGTTCATCAAAAACAAAGCACCTCTATGACATTGCTCAGCAGGAACCTGGATGAGTAGATGGGGCACCGTAATTTCTTACCAGGAATAGTGCCCACAACTCCCCTGGACATGGGCAGTCATTACTAAATGCACTCTTGAGGACTAACTAAAATTTCTATGGCATTACATTGGGATGAAACAGCTAGGCTTGAAATGACATTTGAGTTGATAGCTTAGTAAACTCCTATGATCTTAAGTGAGGCATTGACATTTTAGGATTTTTAAACTTAGCAGTATTCCTTACTGCTTCCTCTCATCTACCTCCATGAAAATATTCAGAGTTACAAAAAAATTAAATAAGTAATGAGTAGTTATTGTACTGCTGGCAGATTTGGATGGTATAGAGCTTCATGGCAAGATAAAACACACACACACACACACACACACACACACACACACACACACACATTTTATATATATATATATATATATATATATATATATATATATATATATATATATATATATTTATATGTACATCTAGTTTTACTTCATAATCTTGAAATGCTGAAATATCGAATTTCAGCATTTCGAGACCATATAGCTGAAACCGTACAAACCCGAAACCATGAACCTGAAAACACATTATAGATCGCACCACACATATAAACCACAACACCCACACCACAAAACAAATAAACACAAAAAAACAAAACACCAGACACGCAAATACCTACAATACACAAATCCAGGGGGGGCAAGCCCCCCTGCACCCCCACACCCCCCTACTTATATATACTAACTCCAAGATCACACAAACAGTAACAGGCAGAACACTTACACCCAGACATTCCACAGTCCCTCACGAGTGTGTGTGTCCATGCGTGCACGTGCACACACACACACACACACACACACACACACACACACACACACACACACACACACACACACGCACACACACACACATACCACACATACACATACCAACACATCCAACAATTACACACTCATACATTAACCTACCTACCCTAAACCACACATAACAACTTAAAAACAATCTAACACACTCAAACTCCCACCCAAAACCCTCAAAAAAAGGCACTTACTTTACACTCTATGCAAATCCATACACCACATCAAACTACATCCAACGTAAACACCACACGTCACGTAACGTAAAGCCATAATCATGAATTAGAGATATTTGAATTCATAATTATGCACTTTCTATATTTTAAAAATCAGCTTTATAGTCTTGAAATGCTGAAATTCAAGATTTCAGCATTTCAAGATTATAAAGTGAAACTCTCTCTCTCTCTCTCTCTATATATATATATATATATATATATATATATATATATATGGGTCCCCTTCACATGGTCGACAGTTCATATGATCGACACTCATTTGGTCGACAGTTCATTTGGTCGACAAGCAGATTTGCCCCCTTCCCCAATGTTGTGCAACCCTGGAGTTGATATATATAGTTAGGGGGGGCACAGCCCCCCACATTGGGGGATGTGGAGGGTGAAGCCCCCCTCCTAAAATGCTTGTCGATCAAATGAACTGTCGACCAAATAAACTGTCGACCATATGAACTGTCGACCATGTCAGGTAGACCCATATATATATATATATATATATATATATATATATATATATATATGTATCCATACAGTGGATATATAAAAAGTGTACACACACCTGTTAAAATGAGAGGTTTCTGTGATATAAAAAATTAGACCACAATAAATCATTTCAAAACTTTTCCCACCTTTAATTTGACCTATAACCTGTACAATTCAATTGAAAAACAAACAAATCTGTTACGGGAAAAAATATAAAAAAAAGGTACAATAAGCTGGTTGCACAAGTTTGCACACCCTTAAACTAATACTTTGTTGAAGCACCTTTTGATTTAATTACAGCATTGTCTTGGGTACACACCTGTCATCAATTAAAGAGCCTCTGATTAACCCCAAATAAAGTACAGCTGTCCTACTAGGATGTTCCTGAAATTTACTAAGTTGCCTGCTACAGCAAAAGCCATGGTTCACAGAGAGCTTACAAAGCATCAAAGGGATCTCATTGTTGAAAGGTATCGGTCAGGAGAAGGGTGCAAAAACATTTCCACAGCATTGGATCTGCCATGGAACACAGTGAAGACAGTCATCAAAAACTGGAGAAAATATGGGACAACAGTGACGTTGAAAAGAACTGGATGTCAAGGAGGTTGCTGACAGACCTACAGCAACACTGAAGGAGCTGCAGGAATTTCTGGCAAGTACTGGTTGTGTACTACATGTGACAACAATTTCCCGTATTCTCCATATGTCTGGACTATGGGGTAGGGTTGCAAGATGGAAGCCTTTTTTTACACAGAAAAACATCCAGGGCTTGCTAAAATTTGCAAAACAATACATCAAGTCTCCCAAAAGCATGTGGGAAAATGTGTTATGGTCTGATGAGACCAAGGTTGAACTTTTTGGCCACAATTCCAAAAGGTAGGTTTGACCCAAAACAACACTTTGCATCACCAATAGAACACCATCCCCACAGTGAAGCACGGTGGTGGCAGTATCAGCTTTGGGGTTGCTTTCTTTCAGCTGGAACTGGGGCTTTAGTTAAGGTGGGGGGAATTATGAACAGTTCCAAATAACAGTCACTTCTGGTTCAAAACCTTCAGGCTTCTGCTAGAAAGCTGAAGATGAAGAGGAATTTCGCCTTTCAACACAACAACGACCCCAAGCATACATCCAAATCAACAAAGGAATGGCTTCACCAGAAGAAAATTAAAGTTTTGGAATTGCCCAGCCACAGCCCAGACCTAAATCCAATAGAAAATCTGTGGGGTGACCTGAAGAGGTGTGTGCAAAAGAGATGCCCTCCTAATCTGATAGATTTGGAGCTGTTTTGCAAGGAAGAGTGGGCAGATATTGCCAAATCAATATGTGCCATGCTGATAGACTCCTACCCAAGAAGACTAAATGCTGTAATTAAATCAAAAGGTGCTTCAACAAAGTATTAGTTTAAGGGTGTGCAAACTTATGCAATCAGCTTATTATACGTTTTTTATTTTTTTGCATTTTCCCCTAATAGATTTGTTTGTTTTTCAATTGAATTGTAGAGGTTATAGGTCACATTAAAGGTGGGAAAAGTTTTGAAATGATTTATTGTGGTCTCATTTTTTATCAGGGCTGTGCACACTTTTTATATCTAGTGTGTGTGTGTGTGTGTGTGTGTGTGTGTGTGTGTGTGTGTGTGTGTGTGTGTGTATGTACAGATTATATATATATAGATATATATATATATATATATATATATATATATATATATATATATATTTTTTTTTTTACATTTGTCAACCGGGGGTGTCTGACTGAGCCAAAAAGGCCCTTTTTCAGCAGAGGCCCAGGGAGAAAAGCTCCTCACAGAAAAATATTTGCAGATACATTTAGATATTTAGACATGATCAGTATATGCACAAATTACAATAGACATTTTTTTACAGTGGTATGCAGCACATCATCAGTTACAGTGGAGAGAAGAAACAAGAAAAACATTAATTAATTGAAAATAAAGGTAATTAATAGATTTGTGGTGTACAGCTGAAATTTGGAACATAGGTAGAATACATACATAGTACATAGGTACAGTACATACATTGTACATTAGCCAGTGTTTGTGAGTAAGAGTGAAAACTGATATCAAGTACTCTGTATGTGTACCTTATCCACTTTCAGTAGCCTGGGGAGCTCAAAATGTATATCCTTGTTTAGTTTTGCAGTACTGATTTCTTCTGAGACTGTATGGGTGGGGGTATAACTGGCTAGGCTTAAAATGGCTCGCAAGGGCAGTTAGCTTAGTACTAAACTATGAACCTATGAGCTATATAGATATAGATATGGAATTGGTGGCAAAGGTCAATTTATCATTATGTTGACATGCTCAACATCAATACAGTAATGTCAAATCACAAAATATCGATAATGTCTGTGCATGTTCCTAGGTTAATCCTCTAAACATACAATTATACAAGCAGTGCTCTTCCAGTGGGCAAGCCTCGCTGCACAGCCTATGTGAGAGACTGCAAAGGGATTAAAAGCAGACAGATGACATAAAGTATTCTAACTGCCTTTTTTTACTTATCACATCCATTTACTATGTTTATGTTTTCTATCTCTTACTTGTAAGACTAAAGAGAACTGCACAATCCATCTCTATGGTACTGACTCATCCTGCATGAACCCTAGGCAAATATGTAACCAAATGTGCACACTTCAGAGGCAAGGCAGAATATAAACTTGACAAAGGTCCTCTCCACGCAACACAAACAGACTTTATATTTCTCTGTATAGGAGTGTCCCAGGCAGAATGTTATGCCTTTTTGCAGTTTGAATGCAAGGTATCCTGAATTTTATGCCATTTTGCAGTTTGAATGCAAGGTATCCTGTTTTCAGTGTCGTATTCTTTGGTGTAGAGTCCAAATAAGGAAATTAATTATGTTGACCTGAAGCAGCATTTTAAGGGCAGGTGGCTTTACAGACCACAAACATTTGCACATTTAGGAAGCCAGCTTCACTGTTTTTAAAACTTTACTACATTTCTATTGACAGCAATCGCATACATATTTTGTACAGTACACAGTTTATGTTTTAGTGCTCAGTGGAAAATTGTATACAGTTTCTTATGGAAAAGCAGTATGAGGTATTAGCGAGCAGATTGCTGTACTCAAATGTGATTCCATCTGTCTCCGTTTTCCTACTGAATAACTCAGAGCAAGTTACTTAACCAATATGTTTGGGCTTCTCGATGTTCTGCAGAACCATTTGTCTACTAACTACCTATGAACCTATAATGTTAATTGCATTTAACTCAGATTAATTTGGGTTTCTATATGTTTTACTGAAAGACAGCTACAAGCTTCACTCAGCCTTTGATATTTCTTCCCTAAAAATAATTACATTTGCTTTAGGTATAAATTTCATCTCTTTGATAATGACAACAGTATTATGTTAGGTAATTGATTATAAGAATATATCCCAAATAAACACTGTTGTCTTAGGTTATGACCAGTGTCAGTTATACCCAAATAGACTCCACACTGTACAGCTGCAATGCAGAGTTAAAACCATTGCCTTCCATGGGACCTCATTCTCAGCCTAGTGCTTTTAATGGTATCTGACCAACAGTATCTCTATGCTGCCTAAAAGTATTGCATTCATGCACAAAATATATTTTCTAGAAGAGAGAGTTAATACCTTTCATTGCTCTAAGCTCTATCTGCTGTTATAATAACTTTCTGTCACACAGGTTGACTTACACATGAAGGTTCCAAATTATTGTGCACCCATAAAACAACTCAACTGCAGTATAATATCTTAGGTTAACTCTGCCTAAGTAGTTTCTGTCTTTGAAAGGTAGGTGCACACAGTGAACATTTACCACTTTAGTACATTTTTCCTTAAGTATTTTAAGCATAATCAGCCACAAGCTCTTTGAAGGTAATGTAAAGACTCTCTAAAATAAATTGGGTAATACAATTTTAAAATCAAATAGGTAAGTAAATATGGACTTAGAGGAGATGGAAAATAAACAATGTGATGAGTCAGATAGCACCAGGAAAAACCTTGTCTAATAACTGCCCAGTTTCAATATTATCATTAATAAAAGGATTACTAAAACATTGTCTGTCTCTGAGCAGATATTATAGAACACAGGCAAAATAAATGGAAAGTTATCTCTGTTTAGCAGACTAACTTCGAAAGAAGACATGATTCAACATCTGTCTGAACACCTGCTGCTGAACTCTCTGTGCAGAGACTTACTTTACTCTGGAAGGGTGTTCTGGAGTTAGACATTTGGAGGTGAGAGTCTATTTTTGTAAAATCCTTTATTCTTCCTACCTCAGTTCAATAAGTCCTTACTTCTTACAGGGTCAACATTGTAATTCAAATAGCATTTTCATAGCACAGTTATCTACTTTTCTAAGGAGTTCACCAGTCAATAGACTAGTTGGCGAGATGTAACCATCAAACCCGTGCTGGTGTGTGTGTGTGTGTGTGTGTGTGTGTGTGTGTGTGTGTGTGTGTGTGTGTGTGTGTGTGTGTGTGTGTGCGTGCAAGTGTCCTTTTCTGGAACAATGTTCACTTATAAAGCCACAATGTATTTTTACAAAGGAACCAATTGCAATTTCTTAACATTTGTTGTGTTTTATTATTTGCTGCATTTTTGCAGGACAATCAGCTACATGGTTTGACACAGTTTCTTACATTATTTTCCACATTTCCCCGTGGAAACAAATACAATTTCTATTATATTTTTTGCTATAGCTTTACAGAAAAAGAGGTGAGTAGTTCTGCACAGTTTTCACCTAATTTTACACATTTATCCACTAATTCTATACCACTAACAAGCTTGTTTTCATGAATTATCACCAAAGAACAAAACTTGAGTAGAAGTGAATCTACTTAGGTGCACTACCTACCGCTGTGTTGTCTTGACCTGTTTTTCCATTACTATTACTGACATCACTCCTTTACATATGAAGAAACATGACTAAGGACAGTCCCCTAGACCATGGTTGGAAGCATCTACCTGCACAATAAATTGTTAGTTGTATTGTGCAAGGAGTTGGTTCAGGATCTCATTGAGCATCCCTTATGTCTGCTCACATTCTGCAGTCCATATAGCCTTATCTAGTCTGTTTTTCATGTAATGTCTGTAAGCAGAGTGGCTAGTGTACTCTAGTGATGAAAAACTTCCCATAAGACCCTGCTACTATCTGTAAGAGTGCTACTACATGTTGTTTGGTAAGCGGGACTAGTCATGTCTGACTAGAGTCTACCTTGGCAGACACTGGCCTAATCATTGCACTACCCACTTGATGGCCAAAATACTTCTAACATTCCCATCTGTTGTTTGTTTTCCTTAATAGTGAACCCTGACCTTTCAGTGTGTTCAGCATCTCATTAACACACTGAGCATGCTCCTGCCAGGATGGATTACAAAATGTAATACTATCTACCTAAGCAGGACCATAGTCTCTAGCTGCTGATAGAATGTAATGTACAGCCTCTGAAAAAATCTTTGGGGCATTTTGCATTGCAAAAGGGCATTTTGATTAACCCATATATCTGAAAGGGGTATTAAACACTGACCTCCCTCTCTTGCTGCAGTTGTTAAGAAAACTTAACATTAACTCTTAACAAGTTCAATAGTAGTTACTTTTAATTGATTTGCCTTATCCAAGTGCTCTAAGGTTTCACCTACCCTAACAATGAGTAAGCATTCACCTCTGAATGCCTTTTTGTTTGAGTTTCTTAAGCTCCATTTAAAGATCCTGTTTGACTGGCAACTGAGTCCATTTGTCCACATGGTGCTCCAGGATTTGGGTCCACACTGGCTTAGCAGAGAACATGTCCTGTAACTAGAGTAGCAATGTTCTGACTTCCAGAACTTGAATACAGGTAACTGTCTGCTGAAGAGTCAATCTGAGCCTGACTGATAAGGTTTATTGTTAGATCCTGCTTTGATTCCTCCTTTAGCTTACTGCAGATAGTGAGTAGCAGTGTAACTTTATCATGATAGGACTTCATCATTTCTGCATGGTAGAGTTTGTTTTTGATAACTGTGTAGTAAGGTAACTCCATCTCAAAGGTTAACATTGTTTACCTTTCTCACAGTAGTGAAAGGACCCACCCATGCTGTCTGCAGATTATTTTGTCAAAGATGAAAAATAACCATTACCTTTTGTCAAACCATATTTTCTAGAGTTCTACCTGCCTGGTTATACCAGAGCATTTGCTGTTGTGCTTGGGTTAGATATGTGTGTTAATAGTATGAGCTGCATGTCTAGCCTGAAATTTATATCATACTCTACAATATACTCCTTGTGGGACTCACACTCACCCTACCATTCTTTACAAATTAAAACTAGTGACATCTTACAACCACAAAATAACTTAGATGGTAAAAAGATATGATTTTTTGAGGTACCTCTGTATGTGTAAAGAAAACATTGCCCAAGTATTTGTCTACTCCCATTAAAATGTGTCACAAATTATGTCAAGAAGGTGTTTAGTGTAGAGTTAAATATCTACACAAGACCACTTGCTTGTGGATAGTGGGGGATAATTTGTAGCTAATTTACCAGACAATGTTGTGCAAACAAGTCAGCACATATATGCAAAGCCTAACTAACTTATACTTTCAAACAAAGTATTTGTCAATTTCTCTGCCTCAATATTGGATAGAGCCATCGAGACAGAATACCAAGTAGTTGAGTCAACCACCACCACATTTCACTCCATGTTACATTTTTATTCTAAAATTTCTGGTGGAAAATTATTCTATTAGTAAAAAAAAAAGTGTTTCCTTGAAAATGTGGAGATGCTGTAGTCCTGCAGCCCACTAGCACCTGCCGAAAGGGAAATGAGGGGAAGGTTTAAATGGGCTGTTCATAGGGGAAGGAACCACATCATGTTTCGCCTTCTAAGTGATAGTGCAAGAAAGAAGACAAGGTAAAGAAATTCACCTCCATATTGTGGACTCAGTGTAACTAGGATGTCTGATGGGGAAGGTAGGTGGAGTGCTGTAAAGACATGATTTACAAGATAACATGGAACAATACAGGGTATTTAGCTTCAGTAAAAAAAGTAATAATGGCTTGCAGAAAGTGGCCAAGGAAAATGAACAAGTCATGCTACTTCAGGGAATCAGATTAAAACTAAAAGATGTACAATACATTAGAGATTATGTGGCAGTGGTGGTGGACAACAAACCCGCTCTCTGTCAGACCTTATAATGAAAATCCTAACACTCTGAAAATTGAAGTGCAGTTCTAGTAAGGAAGTGAAAGTGCCCCTGTACCCCTGATAATATCACTATATCCTTGCTACGTATATGTACTAACGCCAAGATCACTGCACTCTAGGATGTTGAGAAGTTTCAAAATGTCGACTTTCTTCTGGTCAAGACCACAAGATTGAAGTCTTGAAACTTCAAAATTTAAATTAAAAAAATAAAAAATAAAAACAAAAAAATGCACCCCCACACCCCTGCTAAATAAATATACCAAATCTGAGACACTACAGTGAGGAAAATGGTAAAGATACTGTTCCACCTTGTATGGCAATCTCCATTTAAATGGTTCCAAGTCTGAAAACGTCAAAACTAGTAGTATTGATACCACAGACAAAAATCCTCTCCACCCCTGGAATGTCCTTTATTTCGTGTCTATATCATGTTATAAAAAGTTTACTTAATCGAATCAATAAAGGTCGAACTTTACTGATCGATTAAGTAAAACATCGAATAACGTAAAAAAAAAATTTTTTAAAAAACTAAATGGTGTAGGCAGGGGGGCAATCCACCCCCCCTGCACCCCCCACACCCCCCTACTTAAATATACCAACTCTGAGACTGCACTACATTGAGGTAAATGGAAATCTCCCCTTACAGAGATTTCCATTTGCTTGCACAATATTCTTCACTTTCGATATTGTCATGCCGACAATATCAGACTCGATATTGTCAGCTTACGACAATGTGAAGTAGACCCTTTATTTCTCTGTAATGACCATCCTATTGGTTATTCTCCTGAGAAAATGGGCAATACATTGCTTTTTATGTAAAATGGTTCCTCCACAAAATGTCTGAACATTGGCATAAATTATGTAATTGTTGTCAGAGGAAGTATTTCAGATCCAGCATACACCAATTATCTAAGAGGTAAATAGATAGCTTGTATTGTCAAAACAAGATTTATGGCAATTAAAAGTCGTTGACTGCAGGCTACTCATTAGTGTAATATGAAATGCATTTGTAAGATACTGATTTTAAAATAGAAATATTAAGTCAAACCCTGAGGATTTTAATTCTGACTCACATTCATAGTGATTGGTGTTTAATAAAATACTTACCATGAAAAAGAACTAAAAAGATTAATAAAATGAATAAAACAACTTGAAATATTGTGGGAAAGTTCAGAATTGTATATTTTTTAAATAAATTACTTTCCTCCGTTAAAATCTGCAACAAAAAAAGAGAAATGAATAAAGAGATTAGTGATATGTAAATGTTAATACATCAATATTAATTGCTGTTATATAATGAAAAGGCAATTTTGTAAAAGGGTTTGGTGTGGAATGCAATCAAGCTAAAGGCAGGTTAAAATAGCAGTTTGATATGCATGTACTATAGAATTTTACCAGACCTCTTATTTCATTTTTGTTTCTGCCAGTGCAGTATGTCTAACAAAATGCTTGAAATGTTCAGCAGAAGTTTTTGATCTGCACTGCTCTATAAACCATGATATGTTCAATGAAACAAATATTCAGTTGAAAGCATCTCAAGAATAAGTCACTGTATTCAATTTGTGCAGTAATGGAGACTAACAGCTTCTTCACTTTTTACTAGGTATTCCATATTATTATGTTAGCTTGTTTGGCATAACCAAAGAGAGGTCACAGCCAGAGTACAGCCTGAATGTTTACTGTAATACACACTTCTTTAGTGGTATTGTGCAGGTTATCTGTAGGCTACTACAGATAAACATAAAAATTCTGTTTATCGGGCATGAAAAAAAATGAGCAACATAGAAGTAGACAGATCAAGGAGATTAGCAAGAAAGGGGCTGAGAGCAAGGGAGAGCAAGCTAGTGGTGAGGATTTCCTTTTTCCTCAGGAAAGCTTTAACATTCAATATTAATCAGTGGTAAAGGAGGTGATATCATGGAGAGGAGTGTTGCGAAGTGTACTGTCAATTAACTTAAAATAGTTGTTATTGGATACTTGAAATTGTGGCCCAGCTGGATTGAGAATTGGAAAGAGGTATAATAACAAGGTAACAATGCATGCACTGTGTGAGTGAAGATCAAATTATAGGCAAGAAATGAGGCCAGGCCAGGATGGAGTAGAGCAGAACAGAATATATTACAGAAAATGAGCATCACAAATTAAAACGAAAGGAGATGCAGCAGAGGTTTTGAAAATATGAGTCTCTATACATGTCCACCAGACTGCCAAATAAGGAGTGTTGAAATTACTGAAGAATAAAAAGGAACTGGAAGGAGCAAATGAATATGTAGAGTAGAATAAGCTTTTTGAGAAGATAATGGAAACCATGGAATACATGAAGATGAGCTGTAAGGAGAAGAGGGTGCAATTATTTGCAGAGTTAATGGAAAATTACATAAGCTGCTAAGTGGTGATTGGAAGCCAATTGGGAAAAAAGAGAAGACACAAAGCTTTAAAAAAGTGACTGAGAGAAGGTATAAGGGGACATTTGATCTGACCATCATGACTGTACCTTTCAACTTTCAAGATTTACTCAAAATGTCTAGAATTTTGCCTCATACATTTTGTCTGTTCATCATAAAATGTGTATTTTTCTGACAAATCATTGAGGACTGAAGTCATTAAATAATGACAGACATTTGAGCTTCAGACTTTACACCAGAAGATGCATGATAATGCACAATCTGTTATTCTAGCAACTTTCTAGCCTTATAAGATCATTATTTAAAATCCTTCCCTGATTTTGGGTCTCTATCCTCTCATTTCTGGTGTTGTCCAGATTTCTTGCACTAAGAGTTTGAGAGGTATGATCATGATGGTTTTGGTTTGCAGTCTTTTTGCAGGTTCCATTCATGACTTCAACCTCAGGATTCAATAAAATCCATGTAGGCTCCATGTAGAGCCTACATGGAATGTACCCATGTACACAGCCACAGTTCTTCCTCGGTAGCACTCCATGCGTATTAATCATGGCATGCTGTTGAAGAAGAGCATAGTAACAGAGATAGTGAATCTGTGTAGACAGAAGTGTTGAGGCTTGTCAGATGTTATGTACATGGTGAAGCTCCCTGTAATGTTCCCTGCTGCAACTGAAATGTGTTGTGAATTAATAGTTTGTGTTTTAAATTTTTGTTGAATTATTTTTTTAGATGTAATATCCATTTGCAAGGCGCAGCGTGGAGTGCAGCAATGCCAAGCGGCACTTACACATAGCAGACATCTGACAGACATCTAAAAATAGAAAGCGGATGTAATTAATTATGATACCTGCTTTTTTATGTTTTTTCTTACTGTTATGATTGTTTTTTTTTTCAATTTTGTTTTTTAATCTCTGTTTGCATGGTGCAGAGCACAACAATGCCAAGCTGGACTTACTCATAGACAGCAGACACCTGCCAGACATCTAAAAATAAAAAAAATGGATGTAATTAATTAATTATTTCTGCTTTTGTTTAAGCGTGGTTAAGCCCATTTGCATGGCACGCCACCATAGCTTAGTAGCATATGTGAAGGTACAGTTGTTTGTATACTATCCAAATAGCTAAATGAGTAGATTGATAGCCTAAAGCTTCATAGGTCCTGGGTTCATGTCCCTAGCAGGTGTACTATTTGTTTAATGTAATCTAAATTTTTGTTTAATTTAAAAGCATAACTTTTACATTTGGAAGAGCTGCGTGGTGCTAAGCACTACATAAACATGGTTAACAGCCACTTCTGTTTGCATGTTGTAAGCTTCACTAAAACCTTGATTGTGTGAGTTTTCACTATGCTCAGCTCCATTTAGTTGGTTTGCACGATGCTAAGCAATGCAGCCCTTTTTTGAATGTTGCTGAATGATGTGTAAGGGCAGGAAAACAGTCTATATTAAGAACAATAGGTGGGAATTCTGCAACATTCATTGGAGTCCATCTAACTGACAGTATGCCAGGTGATGTTGGAGATGGTGTGCACTTTCAGGTGCAGAGATGGGGTGTGCAGGAGTCCAGGGTTTTTGTTGGGCTCCAGATATGCAGTTATGAACCTATGCTGCTGCAGTGTGATTACCATTGCTCAGAGTGCAAGGCTGAGGCCTGGGATCGGTTGCCCAGGGAACTTACCAGTGCTACTGGTATCCTCTGCACTGGTGAGCAGTGTTATCATCACTATGAAGTAGAAGCATAGAAAGAGGGGGACTTTGGACACCTAGGTCCAAGAGGCAAGGGCTGGGGATGTCCCAGACATATGTAAGTATTTCTTCCAGTATTTTAATAAAATGCAAGCTGAATCTGTGCAAAACTGGTATGCATACTGGTGTCCTTCTCTCCCAACAGCTGCAGCTGAGAGGAATAGCAACATCCAGTCCTATGCTGGTCATCTGTCCAGGTTGTACCATGAGTGTGGCAAGTACAGATATATTATGCTAACTGTAGTGAAATAAATAATAAAGAATAAAAAAAGTACTGCAATAACGAATACACAATACAAACTGTAGTGCAATAAATGGCCAATTAGAAGTGTAGTGCAATAAATGAACAATAACAACTGTATTGCAATAAACACTAAACAATAACAATAATAGTAAGCAAAAAAGGTGTACAGCAGGATTGTTGTGTCATAACATAATTGCACTAGAGGTCTATGCATTGTATGTGTACGTTAAGGTTACTGCAGTTAAGTGTAAAACTGTAATAACTGTAGAATGCAAAAGTAATGGCCTGAATAATGTACTGCTCTACTCATAATATGATTCAAGGCTGTTTCCAGACCAGTTTCAATCACATAATGCTCTCTTTTCCTTCCATTCCAGGAACAAAAGGTATATGGGCAGATGTGTGTAGACTTCACAGATGATAAACAGCAGTACCAATAAAGTGCTAAGCAGCATTGTGTTTTCCTAAATAAATCTGTCTTAATATGTGCATTAGAGCTGTATTCATTGCATGTCTGTTCTAATGTCACTGCAGTTAAGTGTAAAACTGTAATAGCTCTAGAATGCAAACGTAATGGCCTGAACAATATTGCTCAACCCGTACTACAGTTCAAGGCTGTCTCCAGGCCAATTTCAGTCACATAATGTTCTCTTTTCCTCCCACTCCAGGAAAAAAAGGTATATGGGTGAGATATCCCACTTTATGGCCAGATGTGTGTCAACTTCACAGATAATAAACAGCAGTACCAATAATGTGTTAAGCAGCATTATGTTTTCCTAAGTAAATCTGTCTTAATATTTGCATTAGGGCTGTATTCATTGCATGTCTGTACTAGGTTGCTGCAGTCAAGTGTTACATCATTCGCAGATGTCCCCTGCAGTCACAGCTATTGGGTTGTACTCTGATGCCAGACAATTAAGGCATGATGGCTGTCTGGTATATTTAATGTACACAAATGGTTTACCTTCATATGTGCGTGATGCACTTGAGTGATCCTACTAAGGTCGAAAGGAGGTTTCCAAAGTTGCACAACATCAGAAAAAAAATTGTCCGAATGTGCAATGAGCGAATTCACATTGGCATTCGCTCATTGCAGATTCAGCATTTTGTTGCAGATTGCACTATAGCGGGGATTGGGAAATGAACCCTTTGCCCACTGTAGTGCGATCTTGGAGTTAGTTTATTAAAGTAAGGGGATTGTGCAAGGGGGCTTGCCCCCTGCATTATGATGTGTATTGGAAGTTTTAGTTTGAAAATCAGCTAATCTGCTTTTCGATATGTTGATTTTCGAACTACGGTGACTTTTGAAGTTTAAATTTCATGCTTTAGATTTGCACAAAAGCACAATCGTATGTCCACACCAAGACATGCAGGCCATGGGCTCATGGTCCTGGGCATTCCCATAGAGGACATGGTCCCAGTAGACAGCAGTCACTGACAGATACTTGCACCACTTCTGACCTTGGGCATGGAGGTGTCAGTGCAACTCCTGGCAGAGGCAGTTCCCATGTTCGGGGCTGGAGATGGTTAACTGTCAGCTCTACCATGCATGGTTCAAAGCTGTCCAACATACACACATGTAGGGCTAGCACTGAGCTTGACTGTGTATACACACAGAGTCACACGCTACTGTCAAATGCAGGTCACCTACAGACACACATGACACATTTCCATGGTCCATCTTGCCTGCTTCCCTTCCTGACTCATACACATGCTGTCAACCTTTTGGGCCAGCCTAGGCATCCTGCACCTCCATACAACACCCTGTTCAAGTGCTGATACCTGTGCCACATCCTTGTCATCCTCATCATCAATGCAGGGAAATGAAGCTATGTGTCTGATGCATAGGGTGACTATATAAATTTACATGTACTTGTGTAATGCATTGTTATTTTGCCATGCCACTTATAGTGGCTACTGCCAGATACTGTATGCTGATATTTGTAATGAGTATGCTACATAATGTTGTGTACCTTATGTTGTATAATGCTGTAATGGATGTATACTTACGCAATGAAAGGTGTGTCATGGACCTGTTTCTGTTTCTGTTTCTGTTTCAAGATTCTGTTGAGAACACCTATGGATTTCCGCTTACTTATGGGTAAACCTAAACAAATATACCTCTCAATTGTCAAAATTTTTCATAATGTAATTACAACTGTCTAATCTGTCTGTTCCACAATTACCACATAAATGATTACCTGGAAGTAATATATTTTCAAATCCATTTACAGAACACCTTGGTATTTATGTAATTCCACATTATGTAAAACTGCTCTGTGTAGCTGTGTACCTGAATTTTTCACTGCTTGGCCCATATAGTCCCATGCTAACAGCTTCAGAGGTATGTTTATGCTGCATCAGCTATAGAAGAATTGTAGTCAGTGTACTCACAACTGACACTGCACACTTGTAGAAGTATGCAGTAGTACTCTGTGTAGTAATATTACCAGTGAGGTAACTAATGGTATGTTTCTGTCTCTTTCTCTCTCTCCCCATCCCTTATCTTCTTTAATTTATTATTGTTTATTATTATGATTTAAACTAATTGTTTTTTGGCCTTATGGTTTACTTCATACTGGCTTGCTGTTAACATACTTACTGTTATGTTTTTTAATGTTGTGTTACACATAATATACCTTAATATGTATTAGGATTACTAAATGTTATGTTCCATTATGTTAATACTAAGATTGGTTTAATTATTACTAACCTTAACTTATTGTTAGGACTACTTTACTACAGCATGTCAAGGTCAGCTGGTTCCTTGTGATCTACCTACCTTGCTTCCTCCAGCCATGACACCAGGTTCCAGCATGTCTGGAACCCCATTCTGGTGGTGCCCCCCTGCTGTCTCTGCACTACCTGAGGCATGGGTAGTACCGCCCCACAGGACAGGGACAGGCCCCCCATCTGGGAGCGGTGGTGGAGGGGGAGTTGTCACCTGTGACGACCTGCCAGTTTTGGTGTGCGGGATCATCTACAGTGGGTTTGGACGATGCCTGTGTACGATGCAGAGCATGCTGGCCACCCTGGTGGAGCAAACTTACCCTGGAACCCAGCCTCCACCACTGCCACCCTCAGGGCAGTGATGGAGCAGTGCCAAGAGTCCCATGGGTGGGGATGTGAGTCATGCTGCTACCTTGTGGAGGCACATTGGACTGGGATTCCACAAAAACCTCCCCATCCAAGGTGTTTACCCCTCTCTTGTGTCACACACCACCCCTGTCTGGTATCTTGTCTGTCTTTTCTGTCTGCAAAAGCTTCCTCACCTACCCAACTTACCTCCCCATACATACCTATGCCCCTTCCCCAACATTCAACTCTCACCTTAAAAAAAAAAAAAAAATTGGCACGTCCCAAAAAAAATATCTTCCCATACATAGCTCTCCATTTCACTCACATGTCCACTGGACACACATAATTTAGTCCAATTGACTTAACAAAACAATTATGTTGTCCTCACTCCTCTCTCTGAGGTTTAGAGTCCAAATTAATTTACAAATTCTGTCAAAGTGCACATTTGTTGCTGTACAAGAAGTGGATAGCCGTGGTTCTTTCCTACATCCTTCCTGCACATACCTACCTGCCTTTCACTATGTTTCCCCCTGCTTGCACCCATTGCTCAACTTTCCTATCTCCCCATTTCTCTTTGATTTATATATGTTTATCGTGACACTAAGCAAAGTGCAGCATCATGCAGCTTCGCTAAGCTTAGCTAAATGCAGAAATATTGATATATGTGTCTTAAATGATAATAAATATGTACAGAATAAACACCTGTCCCCTATTTCGAATCCAAGACCATTGCACCTGTAGATTACTTCATTAACCTGCCACACCACACAGCTGTTAATTAAAAGAGGTGGTTTTAAGGAAAACATAGTAAAGCAAGTTACACTCATTAAGTGTGTTCAATCACAGCTGCTTATTGCACTGCACCGTGTAAACTTGCTTAAAGGGTAATGGACAAATAGGGAGTGTATCTTGGAGTCTGATGTAAGAGTACACCACTAGAAAGGCACAACTCCCCACATTGGGGGGTGGATTTGCAGTGTTTTGCTGTGGTTTTCTTTTATTTTTGGCCGACTACCTTCTTTCCCTGGGTAACCTGTCGATGATGTGTGGAGTCGATGAAGTTCCATTTCTCTGTTTTCATATCGATGATCTTTGTTTCACATGAGTGGGTTTTTGATTCTATAAAGTAGGCCCAAATGTGAGATATACAGATGTATTACCTTGTTGTGGTGCAACATGTGGTGGTACTGACATTACCTCTCCCTCAACATTTCACAGGTCCGTCCGGTATCAGACAAGGCCATGGTCCTGCTCCTGGTAAAGCACAACACTGTTTTTTTTTAATTGATGTAGGTTTACAGCAATGTAATCCCTAAAGTGTCATCCCAGGCCTGCTGCCTGGATTAGTGTACTGTCAGCATGATTGCCAACTGCACAGATAATTTCTGACTGTACACATGTTAGAGTCATACATATGCCTTCTAGGTGTAACCACACTAATAGATGTGGCAGTATTATCAGGACATTTCAGATTGCCATATGTACCAACTGTGCAGAGTCTTCACAAGTCTCAACAGTGTACCTCATTGTTGCTGATGAGATTGCTGTGTAAAGAGGTTTTATTTTCAAGTAACTACAGCTGTTTGTGGGAAAAGTAATGTTGTCTTGTCCTACTATATGAGTTTGGGGTTTCAACAGGTGTGTAATACTGCCAACAGTGTATAGAGCTGTACATATATTGCAACATCGTACTGCAGAGCATAATAGTGTAGGCATTGATGTACTGCTTTTTCCTTTCTTATCACAGGTGACTCGTGGGGTTGGTCTCTGTCCCCTATACAACCTGATATCAGTGTCTCTTCAGACTTTGATCATGATGGTGGCCACAGTGAGCCATATTTGGGAGTTTCAGAGGTTGACATCACTCTTCTGTTCTCATTGTCACAGCACACAGTCAGTATGCAGACACATACCCAGTCCCCGGAGGCCACAGATATTGGACAGTCAGAGGGTGGGGACATTGAACAGGAAAGTGTGACTACCATGGTTCCAGTGAGTGTAGACACTGGATATAGCCAGAGAGCTGGTGAGGATCCACACAGGTGGATTGATAGGGGTGCTCACAGCAGGCCTGCTGTCCTTCCACCATCTATTGCAGGTATCACATCATGGTTCAATTGGCATATATCTTTAGTCATTATGGAGGCACAGGCATGTTCTGAAAGGAACGCCAGACATATGCTCAAGGTAATGGATGCAACACAGTCTGACATCTGTGACTGCCTCCACCGCATTGGTGACACCCTGGATTAGTTCACTGATGCAGTGAAAAGAAGGTGGACTGAGACAGTGTCTGTCTTGGAATGCACAGTGTCTGTGCTGGAACATGTGGTTGGAGTTAAGCGTCAGTCTCTTGGATGTAGGTCAGCAACACTATCTGCTGAGATTCCATGTGGCCATGCACAATCATGCTCCCATAGTGGCAGTACATCCAGCATTACAGAGGGGAGTGTGCTGTCCACACCAAGACATGCAGGCCATGGGCTCATGGTCCTGGGCATTCCCATAGAGGACATGGTCCCAGTAGACAGCAGTCACTGACAGATACTTGCACCACTTCTGACCTTGGGCATGGAGGTGTCAGTGCAACTCCTGGCAGAGGCAGTTCCCATGTTCGGGGCTGGAGATGGTTAACTGTCAGCTCTACCATGCATGGTTCAAAGCTGTCCAACATACACACATGTAGGGCTAGCACTGAGCTTGACTGTGTATACACACAGAGTCACACGCTACTGTCAAATGCAGGTCACCTACAGACACACATGACACATTTCCATGGTCCATCTTGCCTGCTTCCCTTCCTGACTCATACACATGCTGTCAACCTTTTGGGTCAGCCTAGGCATCCTGCACCTCCATACAACACCCTGTTCAAGTGCTGATACCTGTGCCACATCCTTGTCATCCTCATCATCAATGCAGGGAAATGAAGCTATGTGTCTGATGCATAGGGTGACTATATAAATTTACATGTACTTGTGTAATGCATTGTTATTTTGCCATGCCACTTATAGTGGCTACTGCCAGATACTGTATGCTGATATTTGTAATGAGTATGCTACATAATGTTGTGTACCTTATGTTGTATAATGCTGTAATGGATGTATACTTACGCAATGAAAGGTGTGTCATGGACCTGTTTCTGTTTCTGTTTCAAGATTCTGTTGAGAACACCTATGGATACATAGCAGCAATAATAGATGTCACAGCACAGGATAGAATGTTAGCACAAAAGAAATATGTCCTCAACAAGGTATAGCACTTTAGGTTCATGGCTTCATATGTATATAACAGGCTAACAAGGGAAATGGGAAAAGGTCTGATACTCTTGATAAGTGTCACCAGGGTTTTGGGAGCTAGCATATCTACAAGCTGTGGTGCTGGAGATGACCCATCTACAAATTTACTTTGTCCAGTACAGACATTTATCCAACAGCAGCTATGATAGTTTTGTTCTGAATCTCATTGTGTAACCTGGACATGATGTGTGTACAGGAAATGTGTGCTTCACATGCATGGGGGGCCTGTTACATATAGGGTGTACTGTCTGTGTTACATACCTGTCCCTCCAGCATGTACTATTTATACCACGGTGATGGTATAGGTGTGTAGAACAGGTAAAACATGTGTTAGTCCTGTCATGGATACATGGGAGTTACACAGTGGGATCTGACACCTCCCTGTATGGCAGCCATACACATCCCCTCCACAGCATTTAGGAGACAGACTACACATGTAGGGTCTTGACATGGACTCTACAGGACATGTTATCTGCAATGTGTATTGATGTACCAAAGAAACAGTGTGCCTGCTACAGTTGTAAGATATGCCTGTGTAGTGACATAGCGAGGGTGGCACTGTACACAATGATAGGTGTGACGAGTGCCACATTCTGTATAGCAATGACAGTCTGGGATTTACATCACAGACCTTTCTGTTTAGGTTGTACAACACTGAATACATCCCCACATCTCACTGGCCAATGAAAGTCTAAGGCTACATTATTATTTGTGTCCATAAGTCCATGAGTAATGGCTCAATTGTGTGCGCTGTGTGACACTACTATATTTTCCAGGGATGGATGACTTTCCAAAGGATAGTATTGTGCAGCCATTGACATTTAGTATTTATCAGGAGCTCAGACAACAACTGAATGTGTGTCTCATGCCATTCTGGATAACTGTTGGTTCTGTGTGAGATTCAGTGACAGGTCCCAATGTGCAATCACCTGCTAATGTAGTCAGTCAGAAGTCACTGACAGTGGCTGTGACTATAGAGATGGAATGGCTAGAAGGAGTATGCCATCAATGTGTAGGGAAATCCACTGGTGACTGGCATCATTGCAGCATAGGTCTCCCAATGCTACTTTCTCAGCTTATGAATGTCAGACACATGTCTATCCACCAGCTGACATAACACTCTGTAGATAACCTAAACAATTTCCAGAAAGGCCTGCTGTCCTGATATTGTTAAACACCTTTTCAGGCCATGGTAGGTAGAGTGAGCAATATTGCCATCATCCACTGCATAGTGTAGCACTCAATGGGGTCCACCAGTTAGAATAAGTAGGCATGATTTTGCCTTGAGCATATCAAACAGTGTTTGGTCCAGTGTCAATAGTTGTATGACAGTGTTGCTGCTCATATCCATGCTAAATCCTTTCATGGCATTTCATGTCACATGACTCAGAGATCTGGGGACACAGCTTGGCACTACATGCCAGTTGTCCTATGTGCAACTAAGTATTGCAGCTACTTTCAGCATGTTCCAAGAAGAGAGTCATCCAAGGTGTCTATGCAGAGCACAAACATATTAAGGAACTGTAATATGTATACCCTGTGAAGGTAAGGTGTGGGTTTTACACAGGTATTCTGCAGGTGGACACTACCCAAGCATTGTGTACTAGAAGGACACAATTACCTTGTGAAGACTGTGTTAAGCATGGGAGTCCACATAATTGCCAGTGCCTGGCAACTACTAATGCTGGTCTCACCAACACCACTCTCACATAGGATACCATGCTCTGATACAACTTCTGACATCACACGCAAAACATTACTATCAAGCCCATGATGACAAGCAGGAAACAGCCTGTTTGTTCATCCACATAGCTCACATACCCTTTTCCAGGTAGATGCCTTGATTGGCAACCTGGGCACTCAGTTGGCTTTTGCATGCCTTATGCCTTCTGTTCCAGGGTTGGTGGTATATCACTAGGGAACTGACAAGAGGGGGATTAGTAGCATTGCTGTAGAGCCACAATATAATATACAATGTCCAGCAACATAGATGTCAAGTCTTACTGAAACAATCAGCACGCTGGCAGTGAGCCATCATAGGTGACAATTTCCCAGCTAGTCATGCATCCTGTCCATCAACACATTACTGGTGGATATCTGCATGACATGGCTGTGATGCCTATTGCAGCAGACTGGCCACCTTTGGCCAATGTGTGTCCACCTGCCACATGTCCTAGGTATGTCATACTGTACATTTATGTTCCTGAAACATGTCTGTGTTCCCACATCATGTCACACAACAATCAATGTGCTGTCTAGTTGCTTGACAGGCATTGTATGCTTGCGAGGCTAAGGTAATGTCAGCAAAACAAATAAAAACCTTGTATAGACCAACAATCAGCAAGGAAGCCATGAAATTAGTGTGCCAAACTATTTATTGACCCCTTTTGTCAAAAGACTTCTTCACAAACTATTATTGATCACTTCTGTCAAAAGACTTCTTCAGAACTATTTATTGACCGCTTTTGTCAAAAGGAAGAAGTCTTTCGACAAAGCGGTCAATAAATAGTTTGGTATGCTAATTTCTCAGCTTCCCTACTTTTAGAAGTATTTTGATGAAAGCAGTCAATAAATAGTTTGGTATGCTAATTTCACATCTATCTTGCTGATTGTTGGTCCATACAACGTTTTTATTTGTTTTATTTTACCTCAGTCCTTGTGGTGTTTTATTTAGTGTAATGTCAGCAAAGTTGAACAAGTCCTCTGTGCATGCACGGACATCCAGATCTTCAATGCAAGGTGTGCCTAGAAACACTGTACATCAGGCTGTCAAACCCAAGGGTGTGACAGCATGACGTTAACTTTGCAGGACCTGCTGCTGAGATGTTGGGAGTGTCCCCACCCCTCTACGCCTATGACATGCAAACACAACATGTGACAGATGTGACTGCATTTCAAACCTTGCTGCCATGGTGTCTCCAACAGCAGTCATTACATATGGCAATGCACATTATGCCAATATGCACAACTCACATCCTGTACCACCTACACCCACATCACACACACCTGCATGTGTGCAGCTCCTTACCAGACACATTGCCAAGCACTCACCTTAGAAACTCCTGCCTCTGGAGTGCAAAGTACACAAAATACTACATGCTCCATTCTCTCAATGGTCAAAAACCCGAGGCAAAACAGAAAATCACACCTGTTTGTCAAAGGTGATTACATCGTGAGACACATTGATATCTGTGATCACAGATAGCTATCTGAGGATTGACAGAATAGGCCTTATCACTCATTGCCACAGATTAAGGAATATCAGTTAACATAATGTTGACATCATAATCCCTGCAGATGTGTACTACTAGGGACATACATCACCGGCCTGTATGCAGACACATGAATGTGCAAAGCCAGTCTGTGTCTCTAGCAGGTATATGCATAGCTTTCAGCTGCAGTTAACCTTCACCTAGGAATACACATGGAACTTGATGGAAGTCAATACTTGCCTTACCATGTGTTGTCATTGTCAGGGGATCTACTACATGTCTGCCTGGGATGCCTTGCTCAACAGACATCAATGTTTCACCAGTGATGGTGTTCATCTCTCACCCTTGAGATGTGGAGTACCAGCGATGGCTACTGACACCCCCACAATGCATCTTAGATCCACTGTTCAGAGAAAAGTTACCAATGAGAATACCATCTTTATACAACATCATGGTTATGCTGCTACACAGTGGGTATGTCAAACTGAACCCCACTCTGTTAAATGTGTCCCCACTCTGGATTATGCAGATGTGTTCAGTTAAGGACATCTGTTTCAAGGCACAGCCATACCAGACTACACATCCATCCGCATCTTCACGCCTCAAAATGAAAGCGCTGAAGGTAATGCAGGTGGTGTATACAAACTCATTAAAGATAGATACACATCCAGATTTTGTGAAACACTGTGATTTCCCGGAGACACTGCAGGTGCCATTCAGTACTGAAAGGACACATAATCAAGCAATAGCTGGCTACAGGAGCAACTCCATGAATCTAGACACCCATTGCGAGCATTTGTATGAATGTGTGTCTATCAAGATATATCATTACACCATAGTATGGGTTGACATTAAGTGATCACCAGCAGTGTTGTTTAGTCATGCTGCAGCTCACTTGCCAAAGGTTAGTCTATGTCCTTAACTATAATGCCCTGGAGCAGTGCCATGACATCCCCCAAGGGGAACCAATGTATTGCATCATGTGTTTACCAATATGGGTGACCACTGCAGTCCCTCATGTTAGGTCCTCCCTGGTGGGATCTGACCAGAGATCAGTGTCAGTAAACTACCAGCACTAGCCCCCCCTTGCAGACAATACAGACATATATTTCAACAAAGCCATTTATTACCTCCTGTGGGATGGTTTACATAGCTTTACTGCACCTCCCCCCTCTGATGGGACAAGCAAGTATGCAGAGCTCTACACCCATGCATTATGCCAGCAGCATTACAACTGCATGAGCTCACCTGTACCTGACAGGAGGAACACAGGCTCCTTATGGCATAGCAAACCTGCCTGGTGGACAACTGCCATTATCAGGCTGTACAATAAGAGGTGGACATTGCTGTGTGATAGTTGTTGTGAAGGTGTCCCCCCTAAATGGAGACAGAACCTCCTCAGCTAAAACAAGCACATGGTGTTGCTGTGATGTTGTGTAGACACAGAACATGACAAAACCAGCCACCCACACAAAGCAGAATCACAACACACAGTGTAGTTATATGTGTAAACTCAAAGGACAGGCCCAGATTGTTGGTGAACTCATACATAATGATGCCACATAGAATGGGTCTGTACCTATAGATAACCTGTAGTCCCACATGTTCTGCATCAGCTTCACTCCCCTGTCCCCACCATATGTGACACACAACATTCATACAGACTGTCCCATAACTTCCATAGCTAAAGAGCAGGTCGTAAATGGCCTCTCTATGGAGGATACACAGCATCTACTGGACATGCTAACATCCCAGGCTGCATCCTACATGGGATCTGTTATAGATTACTAACACCATTGGGAACACCTTACAATCATACTGAAATCACTGGCTGGACCCCAGCTGACTGGACAACGGCAGCTGTTATACCCTTGCACAGAAGTGGTGCATGCACTGACCACCACAACTATAGACTTCTTTGCCTGAGTATCCATATCTGTATGGCTGTAGGGGCAATCATCGTTGAGCTTATCAGCACACATATATGTGGTCTAGACACAGTTGACTGTACACAGTTTGGATATCTGATAGGGGAATCATGACTATTAAATGTGGTGGACATTTCTTAGGCAGTCACCAAGGACCTGGGTGAAGGGACATCAGGGCATTCAACCCCCTGGACTGAGCCAAGCCATCTGAATATATCCCCCACTCAGGCATCATTTACA
Organism: Protopterus annectens; assembly: GCF_019279795.1. NCBI lineage: Eukaryota > Metazoa > Chordata > Ceratodontiformes > Protopteridae > Protopterus > Protopterus annectens. The sequence goes on along the minus strand of NC_056749.1, from coordinate 678,659,863 downwards.
AAGCACCCTGTTAGGCATCCATGGTACTATCATTGTAGGGGTCACTTAGTGGCCCATTGTTGGCACACATAATCAACATAGGGACATCCAACTCCAATATCTGATCTGTAAGCGGCATTGTTCAACAGGGGTCAGTCTTGAGTCCTCTACTGCTTGGAATCCTTTAACCATGATACAAGTGAATACTTAATGTCACTGACTAACATTGTTGGCTGATGCCTGCAAACTGTGAGCAGTCATGGAGTCTGTGAGTTATGTTAATATCCTACTAGAGGGTTTTGATGAACAAATGCCTGTTGACATAGTAATGGCCATAAACTCCGTGCAAATATATATGTAGTATCATTTCCATCACTAACACCTATGTACCTGGTAAGTAGCACATCAGTTGCAACATGCAATGTACATACTCAGGGGTGAAAAAACTGGGTGCACAGACAGAGATCACCATGTCTCCCCAGTGATATGATGTGAATCATATGTCATAGCTGAGGGCACTATCACCCATAATTGACATATTCATAACCTCCATGTACTCTTCCCTCAGCATGCCAAATATCTGAGTGTAATGGCCATTTAGTAATTGACTTTCCAAGCACTACTGGCACTTGCACACAACAGTATGGCTCCCTCACAAGGGAACATCACTTCTTCAGCATGTATTCAATGGGGATAATCTGAAACGAATGTTATTGTAGCCTGTGGCATACAGGCTACTCAGAGGTGATCTCTGCCTTGCATATGAGGCAATGCGTGGCTATGATTGATTTTAAATGCTGCATATCTGTAGGTTGCATAGTAGATGGATTAATCACTCTAAGGACATTAACCTAGTATGGGATGTTAGTAATACATGCTGGTGGTTGAGATTTGTCTAGCAGACTTTAACCCACCTTTGAAACAGAACCCTGGCTAATGGCAAGCAGAGCACCTCAGTGTACCTCATCATGTGTCATCTGTATGATTGGCTGGGTGACCATTATTTCACCACAGGGCTTCTGCCTATGTACCTCTTGGACTGGGACAATGTGTGCTGATCATATAAATAAGAGTATACAGTTGTCCACAATTGTGATGGCTGTATGGCCATTATGCTAATGAAGTTCAAATGTCCTATGGTTCCATAAGCTGGTGCAAATTTCTCTAACAGCCACATACACAAACATGGCTACAATGAGGATAGCACCACTACCAGTTACTGCTTACAGAACACGGCACGGCACACATATAGTACAAGTTGGCTGTATGTAGATTAGAACATTTACCTAGGTGATGGTACAGACTACAGATCACAGTATGCAATGTGGGCAATACACCATGTCTGATAGTACTATTGGTTTAGAACATATTATGCTGGATGCCATCAGCAGGCCTATTTATGGTCAGGCATTTGCAGGGCCACATATAAAATTCTGCAAAACCCTGCTGCTTTCTAAGCTACTGAAGTGATCATATTTATCACACCAAAGTTCCGCACAGACACCAAGTGCAAAGGCCAAAAAGTAACTAATAGTTCAAAAACAGCCAGCACAATTAGAGGAATCCAGTACTTTATTCTCGAATAAGGAAAGGCAGACCGGTTTCAGCCTAAAAATGCCTTTTTCAATGCCAAAAGAAGTTATCATATAACACAAAGTGCCCTTTATATGTGGTGTTTGGTTGTATTGAGTCAATTTTTCCAATATTGCTGATTTTTTGTTTTTTGTTAAGTCGAGGGAAGCTTTGGATCGTGTTTGATCCTTCATTTTACATCTACTGTGGAGTTCATATTCATGTGCTGATGTTTGCGGGTGCTTCGTGCAAGGAGGCATTATTGGTGCATCCCTTTTTGGTCGTACTGAGTCAATTCTTCCAAAATCATTGATTTGTGGCTATTTACCTGTCGAGGGAAGTTTTGGATCTAATTTGGTCTTTCGTTTTACATCCAATGGGAAATTTATGTATATGTGCTGATGTTTGCAAGGGCTCCATGCTTTTGGCATTATAGGGGCTCTGTTTCAACGGCTGCAAACTTTTTTGGAGGGTTTATCAAGAATTGGATTCATTGCATCTACTCTTCACATTGGATGATTCTTTGATCCAGTGTACACCTTCATAAGGTTGGCGGTAATTAGCCCTATATATCTGACTTTGATTTTGGTGGGCTTTATGCTTTTTTGGCTTTGCCGAAGCAATAATAAAAGTTTGTTGTATATTTGCAATAAGAGATTTGGAACAGTAACAGCACTCTCCACATTCCTTAGTTGGCGAAACAAGTTAGTGGCTGTTATTTCATCTATATTAACTGTGCTGCTGTTTCATACTTAATTTTTGGCTTGCCATCACCATTTGAGACTGGCATACATTACGGACACTACTTTTGGGACTTTTTAGGTTACGATTCTTTCATGTATGCTTCTAACATACGGACACTACTTTTGGGACTTTTTAGGTTATGATTCTTTCATGTATGCTTCCAACACTGTTTGTATTTCATTTGCTGTCTTTATTAGACTGGCAGTGTTTAACTTCTTACAAGAAAGGTCTCTGGGATGGATTCTTTCTATGTACTGATTTTGGGCCTAGCTGATTGAAATAATATGCACGACAAACGGGAAATGAATATCTGAATTCTGCTGATTTGTGGCCTCATCAGACGGTGCTTATAATTCTTTATCTTCATTTGGCTCAGATGAGACATAATATTTCCTCATATATGCTTGAATTCTACTTTTTTTGAGTTAAAAAATGTTAAATTTATGCTTGCTGGACTGGTATGGATGTTACATTTGTCAATTGAATGTTAAACATTCATATATGATTGTTTATACAATCTGAACATCTTGGCAAATGATATTTCATTACCAATCCATTACCAAATTTGTTTTTAGGCTTTTGTGATTTCAATACATGCATTTCTGACTTCTAAACACTTTAACAACTATATATATATATGTCTAGATTGAACCCAGATTGGTTGTATTTTCATTTGTGCCTGTTTTATGTACTGTTTTTTTGGAAGAAATTCTCCTGTTTGTTCTGGGGTTAAAACTATTAATACTCCAAGATAATATACGTATACACAGTTAGACATAACAGGCATATTAATACATTGGTACTATACCATTTGGTTTACTTAATTCAGGGTCAATATCAAGGTGATAGTATATTTTTATAATATGGATCTTACAACCATTCTACAGGATTTATTGGTTGATAAGGAAGACATAGCTATTTTTGAATCAAAAGGAACCAATTCAGTAACAAGCAGTGTGTAGACTGGTTCTGAAGATGGGTGTCAAAATCTTTTTGATGCCATATTTAAAAACATGAAAGCATTAAGATCTAGTGTATGGCATGCTAGATCATTTAAAGCATACATTCAGAAGGACATTACTCCAAGGGGCCTTAGGATTAGGATGAAATCTCTAGTGGGTCAGCCCGACGATGAGTTACTTTCTACTTGGTCCAAGATACAGCACAACTCTTCTATGGATTTTGTAAAAGCTTTACATGCTTTTCATAAACACAGAATAGAAACTCTCAATTTAGAATAACCCAAGAGATGCCAGGAGGCTAAACAGTATGAACACAAACCCCAATATGAGGAATATCTAAAGAGACTAAGTGGGGATTTATTATGATTTGAGAACGGGCTAAATGAAAGTAAATATAACAGGGACTTGTATGATTACAGCCAGGGTCACCCCTTTGAACAAACCAAAAATGTTAAATTTGTTAAAAATTATAATTCCACCTCAAGATATAGGAGAAAAAGAAATCTGTCCTCAAAAAAACAAACAGTAATGGCTCTGGAGAGGAATTGTCCTCTCATACAGACATAGATTGTGAGATTCCTCAGATGTCACCAGCGCACAAATGCTGTTATCCTAGGGAAGGTGCTTTGGGTATGGAGTGGATCCCTTTAGGGGTTATCAAAAAAGAAGGGGGAGAAAACATAAATGTAGGGGCAGGTCCCAATTTAACACTAGAAACCATATTACAACTATTGGAGCCGAAACAGGTTCAAGCAATGTCTTGAACATATCTTCTGTTGTTATATCTGAAACTGAATACAAATTGTTAAATAAAGGATTAAACTTTATACCGTATTTTTCATGTATCAGAGAGCAATTTTGTACATGACTTGTATTTTTTTGTAGGTTACTAACTTTAAAGTTATTTTTCAGGGATTCAGAAAACCACAATGAACCAACAGAGGAGAATTTCAAATTCCATCTTTCCACTTTCATACCACCAGTGAATAAACATGTAAAGATCTTTCAGAAATGTATTCTTAGGGAGCTTCATTTTGAGGATGACTCACATGAGAGTATGCTTAATAACAACTTAAATGCTTCAGAGAGGGAGGCACTAAAGAAACTTAAGAGCAGGAAGGATATAGTTATTATACAGGCAGACAAAGGGGGATCCATAGTTGTGATGGATTGGTCCCAATATGAAATGGAGGCCAACAGCAACTAACTCAATGATGCCAGATTTTATACATATATGTCTATTGATCCTACTCCACATTTTAAAAATCAAATAGACAATTTTTTGGACCTGGCTGTGGAGGAAGGCATCACTGATGAAAAAACGTGATTCCATCTTAAGATAAGTGAACCTACTCCCCAAACCTATATCTGCTTCCCAAGGTACACAAAAACCTCCATAACCCAGCGAGTATACCAATTGTGTCAGGCAGAGGTTCTTTAACAGAGCCTATTTCCATCTATTTAACCAAATATTTGAAACCTTTATCGAAGGCAGTTAGAGCTAGGATTAAGGATATGATGGAATTCTTGAATATTATTGCTGATTCACAAATTGAAGAAGGTTGATGTAACCTCTCTTTACACTAGCATACCCCATTGGCAGGTTTAATGGCACTGGAATTGTGGCTCACTGAATTGGGCATATATAGCCCTGGATTTAATACTTTTCTTCTCTGTCTTGTGGAACATGCACCAACTAAAAATGTTTTTTTTTTAATGGTAAATGTTATCCACAATTGCAAGGTACTGCAATGGGGGCAGCATTTGCCCCCATTTATGCAGACCTTTTCATGGGTTACCTGGAACACCTTATGATCTATGACAATAGTCATAACATTTTCATTGAGGAGATTGATATCTGGCGGAGATACCTGGATGACTGCTGCACGATTTGGAAATCAGATATAGTACATCTAGAGGAGTTTGTACAATATTTAAATGATAACAAATGGGATATCCAATTTACTGTCAATTTTGATAAGAAGTGTATTCCATTCTTGGATGTTATGGTTAACAAACAAGAAGATGGTACTTTAACTAGTATGGTTTACAGGAAGCCCTTTCACTCCAATTCTCTTCTACATGCATCCAGCTGTCATCCAGGTCATATCATCAAAAACATTCCTAAATCCCAATACACCCGGATTAAATGGATATGTACAAAGGAGTCAGATCTCACATATTTTAATGAGGATCTCACTCAGAGGTTTGTAGAACGGGGTTATTCAGTTAAACAGTTAACACAAACTATTGGTTTGGTTAGCAAAATGCTTCGAGATGAATTATTAACATATAAGGGGTCTAGATCTACTCAGGGATCATAAATTCATAGGTTTATAGGTCCATAGGTGTGTAGTAGGCTAATGGCCCTAAAGCCTTTACAAGCTTAGCCCATAGGATTACCCTGGCATCATGCCACCCGATCATAGTCCCCAGTGGCTCTGTCGAGCAGAGCCACTGGAGTGATCCCCGGGATGAATTTTCTATTTCCCATCTACTCATCAAGATTTCTCTTGAAGAGGGCCAGTGAGGTGCTCTGTTTGACATGTATAGGTTCATAGGTTCATAGGTTGGAACTAGGCTATCGGCCCTAGGACCTATACAAGCCTAGCCATAGCAATTCCCTGGCTATTTCTTCCCACACTATTTACTTCCCTGGACGCCTATGTAGCAGGGCAACTGATGTTATCCCCTGGATGAATTTCCTTTCCCCCATCGAATCATCAAGGTTCCTTTTGAAGAGGGCCAAAGAGGCGCTCTGCTTGACATGTATAGGCAGTCTATTCCAGAGGCGGGAGTCTCTGGGTCAGGAAACTATCCCTCCAGCATGTTTTGTTTATTGTGATGACAAGTTTTAGATCCCTGGAGCATGTGGCTATGAGGGATTGGGATTTCTTTAAGTGTAGCATGTCCAACAGCTCTGTTTTTCACATGGCCTTGTATGTTAAGCAGAGATCACCTCTGAGTAGATGATATGCGACAGAGTATAGTTGGAGTTTTTTAAGGCGGTCTGCACAGGGCATCTGCTTCAGGTCTGTGATTCTTTTTGTGAGGTATTTCTGCAGCCTTTCCAGTTGCTGCAGGTGTCTTGAGAGGTACATACCAAATGGGGCATTGTATTCTATAATGGGTCTAATGAGGGATGAGTACAGTGGGACAATGACCTCCTTTTTTCTTGAAGAAAAGCCCTTAGTGATGAGATGTGCCACATAGAAGGATTTCCTGACTGTTGTGGTGATGTGGTTATTGAAGGTGAGACCACTGTCCACCTGTGTCCCTAAGTCTCTTATCACACTTTCTGAGTTTAGTGTACTGTCACCTATGTAGTAATTCATGGGTACATGTTTTTCCCAAAGGGGATAACTATACATTTCTTGGCATTGAGCTTGAGCCCATGGCTCTGGCACCAAGCATCTGTTTCTGTAAGGCCCTTTTGTAGAGTATCCACATCATTTGGAGATTCAATAATATCTCCCAGTTTGCAGTCATCTGTGAACTTTGTTAGCTAGAGTCTCTTAGTATTGCCCTGTACTTCAGAGAAGTAGATGCCAAACAAGAGTGGTTCCAGGACTGAACCCTGAGGTACTCCACTTGTCACTTGTCTGGACCTGTATTTGGAGTCAGCTACTTTTACAGTGCGGGTTCTGTCAGTAATCCAGTTGGCAACCCATGGAGTGACGTAGGGATTAATGCCCAGCTTAGTAAGTTTATCTATGATCCAGAGTGGGGGATGGTGTCAAAGGGCTTGGCGAGGTCCAGATAGGCTGTGTGGACCACCTTACCCTCATCTACAGCTCTGGAGATTGAGTCAAAGAAGTCAATAAGGTTCAGGAGACAAGATCGGCCCTTCACGAACCCAAACTGGGTGGGATCCAGTGCTTGAAGGTTGCCAATGTCTTTGTTTATAAGTTCCATGACAATACGTTCCATGGCCTTGCAGATCAGGCTCGTCAGACTGATGGGGCGGTAGTTCCCGGGATCCAAGGTGGATCCCAGCTTGTGGAGTGGGATAACTGTAGCTGTGCACCACTCAGTGGGTATGAAGCTTGAGGTGAGGCTATGATTAAACATGACATTTCATTTTGTAGTTCATGTAGTACACAGCCGGGATGTCATCTGGTCCCATGGATGCTGTATTCAAAAGTCTGATTTATTACTACGTTCGACAGGAATAACAAACAACTAACTGATCTAGTACAAAGACACTGGAACATTTTGCTATCCGATGAACAATTAGCTGAATTATTGGATAATAGATGTACTTTTTCTTATCAGAGGGGTGTCACTATAGGGGGGCATTTGAACTTTTATAAAAAAAATCCATCTCCTCAATACAAAGTTCAACAAACACTAGATGGCACCAAATCTGGTTGTTTTCCCTGTGAACATTGTAGTTTTTGTAAATATGTAGTAAGACCAAGGAATTTTCTAGCAAAAACACAACATGGGTCTTTGAAATATTTACATTTTCAAATTGCAGCAGCAGTTGGGTCATTTATTTGGCTGAGTGTCAGTGCTCTGCATTTTACATTGGACAAACTTCTAGATCTTTCAAGTTGCATATTTCAGAGCATTTAAGTAACATAAGAAACAGGGTTCCCACTAATGTATTATATAAACACACTTCAGTTCACAAAACAGTCTGCTTTCATTTTTACAATCATTGACAGGGTGAGAGGACAAAAATTTTCTAAGAACAAATGGCATGAACATCTCAATGATAAAGAAAGGTCATGGATTATCAGATTGGGTGGCCTTTTCCCACCAGGTGTAAATGAACATCTTTAATATATATTTTTTTTATTTTTTGTTTTTTTATTTAATTGGGTTTGGTATATTTTTTTAGTTCTTATTATTAGAAATATCACTAAATGCACTTTTGTATTACTACTAAGGTGTTCTGTTTTATATACAATTATAGTATTTAGCAATATTGGTATGGTCTTTGATTTGGGCTCATCCATTAACTGTTTCTCAATTTCTATTGGTGAATATGTTAACGTTATACATATAAAGGGCATTTTGTGTTATATGATGACATCTTTTGGCATTGAAAAAGGCTTTTTTAGGCCGAAACCGTTCTGCCTTTCCTTAATCCAGAATAAAGTCCTGGATTCCTCTAATTGTGCTGGCTGTCTGTTTTTGAACTAGTGATCATATTTATGCCATATGGACGTACACACACACCAAGTGGCTTGGAATGAGATTAGAACCCCATGCTTATCGAGTCCTACATACTATAGACCACAACACTTATTACATGTGCCACAGCTTATGCTGGGTGCTACAATGGCAGATGGTAGTCTTAAGGTAGATGACATCATCATGGCTTGTAGAACAGAGCAGTTCAGAAGCCAGCAGCAACTTACAGGGCCAAAAAGTGGATAACCATTACAGTTTGATAGTCAATGAGGGTTTCTCAGTTGTGTGGCAGGGGGATATACACACACTCACCAAATGGCCTTAAGTGAGATTAGAGCCCCAAATTATCCAGGTTTTATGCACTATAGATCACCACACTTATCACATGCATCACAGCTTAAGTTGAATGCTGTAATGGCAGATGGTAGTCTTTAGGTAGATGACATCATCAAGCCTTGTACAAGAGGGCAGTTTGGAATCCAGCAGCAACTTAGAGGGCAGGAAAAGTGTATAATCATTGTAGTTTGGCACCAAACGAGGGTTTCTCAGTTGTTTGGCAGAGGGGTACACACACACACACACACACACACACACACACACACACACACACACACACACACATGCAACAAGTGGCCTGAAGTAAGATTAGAACCCCCCACTTATTTAGTCTTACCCACTGTTTGTAAAGCTTTTTTAGATAATTTCACTGTGTGAAAGGTATTAACTGGACATTTTCTCCATTTGTTAAGCATCTGTTTGTTTGTCCTGATTTCCTGCCAAGGAGTGTATCATATAACTGATTTGTCTGTAGTTAAAAGCATTCTCTAGAGTCTCCTTGCTCCTTTATCTTTTAAAAACTTTAATTTAGTGGCTCATTGCTGTTTTTCTGCTGTGATTAACATTTCTGTAGTGTCTTCTGCCTTAAATAGTGTACCTAGTAGCTGATTGGTGTCTTGCTCTTACACCTGGTGGCTTTGCAGTTGCCCACCCCTACTGTAAATTTGATCTGGGACACTCCTCCCACTCTAGTGTCATTAGTTTATTCTACCTAATACAGAGAGAACATTTGAGAAGGCCAACCCTCTTAGTTTCTTAACCTTGAATTATCTTCTGTTCCTCCTTTCTCCCATTCCAATTTACTTAAAAAAAAACGTTATGTACCTGCTTGCTGCTTTTACAGAATTTGTGTTTCCTCCACCAACTCTATTACTTCATCTTGGTTTTTCTGCTTCTTGTTCTCTAAAGGGTTCAATTGCATCTCTGTTGCATTTATTACTGCTGTTTTTAGCCTGTTTAAATTTTAAGTGTTATTCTGAACCTGTTAGCTTTGGTTTAACCACTTGGGCTTTAGGGCTACCCCTTAGCTGTCCCTGGCCTTTCATCTTCAGATTCTGACAAATATGGATGGACAGTTTCCTATGATTTCTCCTGCCAGCCTGGTCAATATGGGCATCCAGAGACAGTGTAGCAACTGCCTCATATACACAGACAACCATCTACTACTACCACCTAGGGACACAATTTGTGAGAGATGCAATTAAATAAAGAAGCTAGAGTCTACACTCTCTCCCTCACAAGCCAGTACATCTGGCACTGAGAAGGTTATCAACAGAATCACTACACCTCAAATACCACCCAAAACTACACAAAACACACCAACATATGTGGAGGGCCTCAACAGAAACAAACCCAAAGAAAGGAGACCTCAGAGGCAAAAACACATGAAAAATCCACAACCCTCCACACCACATGCCATGGATAGTCCACACACCATTGTCTCGTAACCACTAAGGTCTAACCATAAACCCAACATATTAGTCATAGGAGACTCCATTGTGAGACACACAGATGTGCCTCTCACCAGGCTGGATAAGGAGAAAGTCACGGTTAGTTGTTTGTCAGGTGCCAGAATCCACCATATCACACGTGCACTCAAGTGTCTCAACAGGAGATACTGTTATGACTCTGTCATAGTCCATGTTGGTGTGAACAACTTGAGGCATACCTTCCTTGACTATAGGAAGAGAGACATGATTGAGCTAGCTGAATATGTGTCCTAGGCAGATATGTCCCTAGCCTTAAGCAGCATTCTACCATCACCTAGAATGATTCCTCAATGGAAACAGAAAATAATTGACTTTAACAATTGGCTTAGTTTCTGGTGTCATTCCAGGGGGTTCCAGTATCTGACAGCCTGGGAAGATATGATTGATAGACCATGATGCTTTCCTAGAGATGGTCTGCATAAGTCTCACTTGTGCTTCAGGCTTCTGGCAAAGGCCCTTGCCTCCCTTATAGTGCCTTTTTTTAGGAAAAGTCATGAGGTCAATACTACCAACATATAAATTTCAACAAAATGCAAATTAAAGGTCATGCTGCTAAATGCTTGGAGTCTAAACATGAAACTGAACTCATTGCAAGCATTCTTAACCTGGGATGATGCTGACACTTGCGCAGTCACAGAAACCTGATTCAAAGCTGCGGAGAGCACCCCAGCCTTACCTTGTTACTCATCCTATCACACATTCAGACCCCAAACTGTGGGCAGCAAAGCCAAAGGAGGTGGATTTTCAATATATATTAAAGACACACACGCCACTAAGCTGGTCAAACAGTATGACTCACAGGAGACACTCCAGGTGCAGTTAACCATTGATAAGACCCCTATTCAAATTATAGCTTGCTACAGGCCCCCACATTTGACTCAAGATGCCCACTCCACCTATCTGGACCTCTTCAAATCTAGCAAGACTCAACCCTTTACCCTGATGCTAGGTGACTTTAATTACCCAATCATAGACTGGAAAAACTACTCATGCCAGAACACAAATGCCCAGAGATTCTTCGATTTTATCAGTGCAAATGCCATGAAACAGCTAGTCAATACCTCCACAATAGGTGATACAATCTTGGAATTGATATTAACCAACATGAATAACCACTGCAGCACCCCTACAGTATCATCCTCCCTGGTAAGATCTGACCATAAAGTGGTCACTTTTGAAGTCACCATCTCCCCTAACCCCCTCTAGCAAGGGTCAAACAAAAAAAACTTCTCCAAAGCTGATTACAAGCTCCTGAGGAATGGTATAAACAGCTTCACAGTCTCCTTCCCCCTGTAGGAACTGGCACCAATGTCCAAATGTACACCAAAGTACTACATGAGCATTTATATAGATGCATTGAATCAGGAATACCTGACAAGACAAAATCATCCTCCGCAAGGAAGAGTAAACTTGTCTGGTGGACATCTGCAATAAATAAACTATATAATAAAAGGAAAAAATTACTGTCCAGAACCAAGAAGGAGCAGGTGCCCAATTGGAAACGATCTCTCCTTACCCTGAACAAGCAAATAAGAGCATTAGTGAAATCCTGTAAAGCCAACTTCAAGCCCAAATTGGCCACATCTACTAGAAACATTCATAAGGCCTTATTCACATATGTCATAAGCACCCAGATCTGTTCAAAAGTGGTGGTCAAGGACACCACATACACAAATACTGTACATATAGCTAATCTACTGGTTGACAGATTCAGAAAAAACTTCTCCCTTCCTTCCCCCCATCAGTAAACCAGGACATCCAAAGTATCTACCCCCCACCCCTTATCTCTAGGGAACAGGTCATCACTGTCCTCTCAAATGCAAAAAATGCAGCCTGCATGGGACCCCATAACATCCCTGGCTGCATCCTACATGAACTCAGGCATAAACCTGCAGCACCATTAGACACACTATTCAACCAATTCTGAGTACTGGCTTTGTCCCAACTGAGTGGAGGACAGACACTGTCATCCCTTTACACAAAGGTGGAGTATCACCAATATGGGAAATTATAGACCCATCAGCTTAACTAGCCTCATCTGCAAGGCCATAGAATGTATTATCATGGACCCCATTAACAGGAACATTGGAACCCTCCAAGCATTCAACCCCACACAGTTTGGCTTTGTCAAGGGGAGGTCATGTCTGTTAAATCTGATCGACTTATTTGAGACAGTCACCAAAGCCATGGATGAGGGGAAGACTATGCACACCAGCAACCATGACCTGGCCAAAGACTTTGACACTATTCACCACTCGGACATAGTAGATACACTCTCTCAGCTTGGCATCAATCCATATGTTACCAGATGGGTAGCAAACTGACTCACTGATAGAGACCACCTAATCAAAACAGGGGAAGCCACCTCAAGCAGTCAACCCATAATGAGTGGTGTACCCCAGGGATCGGTCTTGGGGCCTTTGTTATTCGGGATGTACTTCTCTGAGGTACAGGCCAAAACTAGTGGACTGTGGCTGACCAAGTTTGCAGATGACTGCAAGCTGGGCACAGTCATCAATTCCCCAAGTGATGTGGACATCCTCTAAGAGGGTCTCACCTAAACAAATGACTGGTGCCAGAAAAATGGCCTCAAGCTGAATGCCAGAAAATGCATCGTCATCATCCCCACATATTATCACATTAATAACAATGTCCTAACTACACAATCAGTAGTGAGAGATTTGGGCACCCAGGTCGACAGCAACCTGACTTTTGATCACCATGTTGCTTCTGTTGTATGGAAAGCTTTCTACATGGCCCACCTCATAAGTAAGGATATCTCAAACAGGGACAAAGAGGTCATAACATCCCTGTATTCTTCCCTTATAAGGCTAATTATTGAGTACAACCTCTTTGGCATGTACCTCACAAAACACATGCAGCAGCTGGAAAGACCACAGAGGTTCCTCACCAGGAGAATCCAGGGCCTCAAACACCTACCCTACGTAGATAGGCTAAAAGCCCTATCCCTATACTCAGTTTCATCCAGACTCCTCAGGGGGTGACCTCTGTTGGTATATAAAGCATTCTCAGACCCCGGCTTGCTGGGACTGCTGCGTATCTGCAAGTCAAGCTCCACTTGAGCAAACTGTATGCGTGACCTCAATCTGGTCTGTGATATCAATAGAACTTGTTGGCAGGACAGATTTGTGTCCCAGAGACTCCCCCATCTGTGGAATAGACTCCCTCTCCACATCAAGCAGAGCACCTCATTATCCCTTTTTTAGCACAACCTGGATGGGAAACAGAAAATACACCCCTGTGATTCCACCTTTGTCCCTGCCGGACAGGGGCTTTGGGTGCTGACTTGTCTAAACATGGTCTAAACTTTTGATAAGGCTTATAAAAGCCTCAGGGCCAATAGCCTAGTAACCTGCTGTGATCTTATGATAAGTCACAACAGTTACTGCTTGGTCCCACAGCTTAAGATGCATATTGCAATGGAAGATGGTAATCTTAAAGTAGATTACATCATCAGGCCTTGTAGAAGAGGGCAGTTTGGAAGCCAACAGCAACTTACAGAGCCAAAAAGTGCACAAGTATTTCAGTTTGATAGCCAATAGGACTTCTTAGTTGTTTGGAAGGGGGATACACACACACACACACACATACACATACACACACACACACACACACACACACACACACACACACACACACACACATGCACAGAGACACACACACACACACACACACACACACACACACACACACACACACACACACACACACACACACACACAAGTGGCTTGTAGTGAGATTAGAAACCTCATCTCTCCCGTACACACTGGTGATCACAGTGCTTATTGCATGTGCCATAGCTTAGGTCAGTTGTGATAATGGGAGATGGTAGTCTTAAGGTAGATGACATCATGAAGCTTTGTAGAAGAGGGCAGTTTGGAAGCCAGCAGCAACTTACAGGGCCAAAAGGTGCATAATCATTGCAGTTTGATAGCTAATGAGGGATTCTCAGTTGTTTGATGGGATATATATATATATATATATATATATATATATATATATATATATATAAATATATATATATATATAGCTATATATATATAGGTACATATTTATTTGAAAATGCACAGAGATATATGTACTACATATGTGAGAGAGAGAGACAGTGACAGATGGATATGTGTACACATTTGCATTTAAAGACACATCTATACATAACAGGTGATTTTGATCAAGGGGCTACAGGATTGCATTCAGTTTAACTAAGTGTATGGACATGGCAATGGGACTGTCAGTACTTATAAAGTGACTCCATGCCACACCTTCCTGCTCTCCAGTCTGAGACTTTGTGTGCTACAGACACTGACATCTGTCCCTGTTTCTGTAATACTACACTTCACTCAAAATGTCCATGATATTCTCCAACTGACTGATGTAATATATATGTAACAGAGGTTTGCAATATTACACCACACACAGACTGACAGTGTGTGAAAACAGCAACATAATCATACCTGATATAGTTCTTCCAGATATGAACCATCAACAGCATCACCCGTATTTACTACCCTAGTCCACTGAGCCACACAAGCTTCTAGCAAGAGAGTAATCATTCATCACACAATCAAAAGCATACATATGTACATTTTTATTACTGTGTTAAATGAGACATACAATGTGTAATTGATTTCTCTGTTTCTGCCCTGAGTTTGATGACCTGCTGTTAAAGCGGTTATGTGGGAAAACTGCTGTGTTGGGTGCGGGGGAACAACACCATATGTTTTACTGGATATAGATAGTCCAACTATCAGGTGAACCCACTGTTTAACATCTCCCTTGACTGATATAGTGCGTATTCCAACCATGAGGCCTAGTGAATATTAAGGAACACATACTAGTTGACTGGGTAACTGTAGTCCAATGTGGATGTTTCTTGTATCCAAATAGCCCACTATATTTCCTTGCATAAAAGCAGCAGATCCATACATACAATACCATATTATAGTAATCCTTACAGGTAGTGTTTTGGCTAGGGATTTCCCTTGCGAATGCAACAGTTGACAGAAGTGTAGTTCAGGGCTGACTCTGTCTGATGCAAGCAGTACACAGCCAATACATGGATAAGTACAGGTTGTGTGGGTTGCCTGGCATCAATTTTACTATATGTATGTGAGTAGGAGTAAGGTGTCAGTCCCCCAGGAACCTCGGTTGTCAGTGAATGCACTATGCGTTGTCTCTTAGCCAAGGCCAGGGCATAGTGGGCACATCTACAGCTGCTTACAGAAACATCATCAAGGGGTTCCAACTCCTCCGAGCCCTCCTGTGAGAGTAGCTGTGGTGACCTAGGCACTGGTAGGAGGGTCTGTGTATCCCTTCCCTTTGCTCATCCTGCTGCAGCTATTTTTGCAGGATCATATTGTGTAGTTTAGCACATACTATGAACATATGTGCATATGTGGCTGGACAGTACTGCAGGGTTCTATACCAGATATATTGAGGCACCAGAACCATGACTTCAGAAGCCCAAACGCATGCTCTGTGATGTTCCTAGTTTGTGCGTGTGCCTCACTATGGCTGTGTGTGTGTGTGTGTGTGTGTGTGTGTGTGTGTGTGTGTGTGTGTGTGTGTGTGTGTGTGTGTGTTTGTGTGTGTGCATTTCTTGTGGGTGTCATCATCCACGGTTTCAGGACATAGCCAGTATCCCCCAGTAAATGGCAATGTGGGATGTCCCCCTTAGCAAACATCTGGTACAGCTGTCATGCGTGCCAGATATGAGAGTCGTGATAACTGCCAGGTCTACCAGCACACACATTCATGATAATCCCCTGAGCAATGCACATGACTTGGCAGTTGATGGTATGGTACCCCTTGCAGGTGATGTAGATTCTACCCTCCTCACTAAGTTGTGCCTTGATGTGTACATGAGTGCAATCTATGACACCTAGTACTTCAGGGTAGTCTGCTATGCAGTAGAAGTGTTGCATATTGCTGGCTCTCACCTCAGCGGTGAGAGGAAAAGAAATGTGCTCGCTGCCATGTGGTAGCATGTCATCCAGGAACTGAAAGAGTACCCTGGATACTGAGGCCGGTGAGACCCGCATCATATCCCCAGTTGGTCTTTGGAAAGTACCTGTAGCTAGTATCCTAAGGGCTACACATACCTTTGATTCCACTAGGATGGGTTCCCTCTGATGGCTCTGGGTCTGAGTTGAGTGTGACAGAGCTCAGTGAGTTCTTCTAGTATGTCCCTGTCCACCCTGTAGCTCTCTACAATTAACTGCTCATGTAGCTCCTGGAAGGTTACTCTGTGCCTGTGAACACTCTTCTCCTTCTTTGCCTAAGCCTAATGTCAGCAGCAGCAGCAGTACTGACTTTAGCATCTAGCACATAGCAGGTGTAGCAGACCTGCAGCAGCCCCTAGCATTATGTCAGTTAAAATTCCAATCCCTGTTCTCCAATGGTCCAGAATATTGGGGAAAAGTCAGAATGTAGGGTGTATACACACTTCATAGAGCTCTGCTGTAGGTGTAGAATGTGTGATTGGCTAACTATGATGCATTCCACCTGCCTACAATATAATTAATATCATTTAATGGCCCAATCTTAGCTTAAACAAGGGTTAAAACTAATTACATACATATTTTTCAAACACACTCAGCACAGCAACATGCTGCACAAAAACACGCATGTAAGGTAAACAAAGCTTAGAAGTTAGTGGACACACCTCCCTGAAAGTATATGCCCAGCCAGACAGTGTCGCGTGCAAAAATGCACACCTAAGCTGAAATGAGCCCAGAAGTCAGTAGACACACCCTCTCTGGTGTCGGCTACATCCTGTATAAACAGCAACAAGGGTCTAAGCCTACATGAAGGGGATATGTGGAAATGATTACTCCTTTCTGCTATTCAGTCACTCCACCTCATTTGCATACATATCCATGCTCACAGCCTGGACATCCCATGCTTCATAGCCCAAGCACATTAGCAACAGCACCAATGCACCATAGGACTCCATGCAAAGTCCTGCAGCACATTTCTGTCACATAATATTATTTTTATCCATTTTTTTTTCTATAAAGCATGTTTGCATACTGCAGGATGTCATGCAAACATGCCCAGATTATTACAAAACAAAATGTAATTTCAGTTATTTCCTTTAAATTTCCGGCATACAGGATAATAGTTTCGGTCATATGTGTATGTGGCATGACATTTCTGTCCATATATCTCCATTTTTACAACCCCTTTTGTCTGTCTACACTCCTGTACATGGAATTTGTATGTGTACACTACAGACACTGACATGGGGTCTAAATAGATGCTTATCTGCTTGCTGGATTGCTCTACTTGCCTCATTTGCATGAGTTTCACCTACTTATGAGGTAATTTGCATGCCATGGAAGTTTCTGTGTTAGAGCGTGCATGCGTGCCGCTCAGCAGCGCTTACTGAATCTAAAAATGTTCATGCCCGTGTAAGCAGCACGATGCCCACACAGAAAAAAAAGTGTAAGCTTTATTAACCCCCCCGATTCCAAACTTAACTGCTTACAGAAGAAGAAGCAGATGACTTAAATACCTTGACCTCAAGTAAGTCTAAGAAACAACAGGATGAACATAATAAAAAATGCATGCTATTTAATTTAATGCATTGTTTAATTATCAGTGATGCATTATTACTGTCTTTATTTTTTTTTTCTTCTTTTTCTTATTGGAGGTGACAAGGGGTGGGTAATTATTAATTAATGTGCAACGATACAATGATAAATGTGTTATATTCTCTTAAATATTGCATTTGTGAATGCTTTAACCAGGAGACACAGCACTGGAACTCTGTTCAGTATTTAAAAATATGTAGAAAATCAAAAGTTAGCATCCATGTAAACTGTGTCACTGTCTCATTTTTTCCATAATACAGTATATCATTAAATTAAATAGGTTATGTAAAGCCTAAGGATTATGGTATGACATCTCAGAAGGCTCATAGGAAAGTCAACGTACTAAACAATATGTTGCATATTTTCTTATAGTGGACTTGTGAAAGTTTTAGAATAAAAAAAATGACATTTCAAGAAAATAAATACTTTTTTATTTTTCCTGTATAGCAATATGCAAGATACATTTTGAAAAAAAAAATGTGAATTGTGTGGATGAATATAGCTGTTAGATTTATTATAACCTCTGTGATGTGAATAAAAACTGCTTTTGATCTAGTGCTCCACAGTCTTCCAGGGTACCACGGTACCGCCCTCTTTTATCATTCATAGGTGTGGCAGGAGGCCCTCAACTTACATGTCATCAGTGGACCTCTTAGGTATTATACCTGCTTCTTTATTCAATAGTTAGTTGACATAGCATCCTGGTGATCCTCCCTGCTTTTCATCTTTTTACTAAGTTAAATATTCATTCAGCTTATTATTAAATAGCCCTCATGTTTTAAAATAATATATGCATTTGTATGTGAAATATTGATAGGCACTTTTTTGTTTGTTTTAAAAAATACAATAATTCTGATGCAGCACACATAGTGACTAACAGAGAAAGAAGAAAGCAGACAGTCATTAGTTACGGCCTTTTAGTAAAACCCCCCTGCAGTATCAGTTTAGCAGTAAAGTGCCTCCTGGGATAATAATGTCCGTATCAGGAATCTTTGAAAATCAATCCTGTTAATACCTGTGAATGCCACAACATAGTTTCTGATAAGCTACACACTTGAATTAAGAGACTGTATTTTTTTTACTTTCTGGTCACTTGATATCTTAATTGACCCATGATAGCAATTTGGAAAGCAGCTGAAATTCAAGATGTCCCAACACCTCCATATAGGGATTCTTTACTAAAGAGTAACATAAAGAAAAAGGAGAAATCTTGTACATGTGCTTGAATTAAATGTATTAAACATGGTTGTAGTAACATGATGAAAATATTGCCTGAACTGCAAATGATAAAATATTGTGTCTGTCTCTTTTGTGGTTTAAGCATCTTATTTAAGTTTTTTTATAGCTAGGCAGCTCATATAATATAAAATATTATGTAGGATTTTTATGTACTGGGCTGAATTCCTAATTGCTATCATGGGTCAAGGGCTGGGGAGTCTCTCTTCTCTTATACTGTAGGTAAATCCTGGAATCTTCTCCCTAATGACCTCTCCTCAATGACTACACTTCTCTCATGTCTCCCTATCCTGGGCTTAATATCCACTGTTACATATTCCTTCTTACTATACTTCTCTCATGTCTCCCTATCCTGTGCTTACTATCCACTGTTACATCTTCCTTCTTACTATACTTCTCTCATGTCTCCCTATCCTGGGCTTAATATCCACTGTTACATCTTCCTTCTTACTATACCTCTCTCAAGTCTCCCTATCCTGTGCTTACTATCCACTGTTCCATCTTCCTTCTTACTATACTTCTCTCATGTCTCCCTATCCTGTGCTTACTATCCACTGTGACATCGTCCTTCTTACTATACTTCTCTCATGTCTCCCTATCCCGTGCTTACTATCCACTGTTACATCTTCCTTCTTACTATACTTCTCTCATGTCTCCCTATCCTGTGCTTACTATCCACTGTTACATCTTCCTTCTTACTATACTTCTCTCATGTCTCCCTATCCTGTGCTTACTATCCACTGTTACATCTTCCTTCTTACTATACTTCTCTCATGTCTCCCTATCCTGGGCTTAATATCCACTGTTACATCTTCCTTCTTACTATACTTCTCTCATGTCTCCCTATCCTGTGCTTACTATCCACTGTTACATCTACCTTCTTACTATACTTCTCTCATGTCTCCCTATCCTGTGCTTACTATCCACTGTTACATCTTCCTTCTTACTATACATCTCTCATGTCTCCCTATCCTGTGCTTACTATCCACTGTTACATCTTCCTTCTTACTATACATCTCTCAGGTCTCCCTATCTTGTGCTTACTATCCACTGTTACATCTTCCTTCTTACTATACTTCTCTCATGTCTCCCTATCCTGTGCTTACTATCCACTGTTACATCTTCCTTCTTACTATACTTCTCTCATGTCTCCCTATCCTGGGCTTAATATCCACTGTTACATCTTCCTTCTTACTATACTTCTCTCATGTCTCCCTATCCTGTGCTTACTATCCACTGTTACATCTTCCTTCTTACTATACTTCTCTCATGTCTCCCTATCTTGTGCTTACTGTCCACTGTTACATCTTCCTTCTTACTATACTTCTCTCATGTCTCCCTATCTTGTGCTTACTATCCACTGTTACATCTTCCTTCTTACTATACTTCTCTCATGTCTCCCTATCTTGTGCTTACTACCACTGTTACATCTTCCTTCTTACTATACTTCTCTCATGTCTCCCTATCCTGTGCTTACTATCCACTGTTACATCTTCCTTCTTACTATACTTCTCTCATGTCTCCCTATCCTGTGCTTACTATCCACTGTTACATATTCCTTCTTACTATACTTCTCTCATGTCTCCCTATCCTGGGCTTAATATCCACTGTTACATCTTCCTTCTTACTATACTTCTCTCATGTCTCCCTATCCTGTGCTTACTATCCACTGTTCCATCTTCCTTCTTACTATACTTCTCTCATGTCTCCCTATCCTGTGCTTACTATCCACTGTGACATCGTCCTTCTTACTATACTTCTCTCATGTCTCCCTATCCCGTGCTTACTATCCACTGTTACATCTTCCTTCTTACTATACTTCTCTCATGTCTCCCTATCCTGTGCTTACTATCCACTGTTACATCGTCCTTCTTACTATACTTCTCTCATGTCTCCCTATCCTGTGCTTACTATCCACTGTTACATCTTCCTTCTTACTATACATCTCTCATGTCTCCCTATCCTGTGCTTACTATCCACTGTTACATCTTCCTTCTTACTATACATCTCTCAGGTCTCCCTATCTTGTGCTTACTATCCACTGTTACATCTTCCTTCTTACTATACTTCTCTCATGTCTCCCTATCCTGTGCTTACTATCCACTGTTACATCTTCCTTCTTACTATACTTCTCTCATGTCTCCCTATCCTGTGCTTACTATCCACTGTTACATCTTCCTTCTTACTATACTTCTCTCATGTCTCCCTATCCTGTGCTTACTATCCACTGTTACATCTTCCTTCTTACTATACTTCTCTCATGTCTCCTATCCTGTGCTTACTATCCACTGTTACATCTTCCTTCTTACTATACATCTCTCATGTCTCCCTATCCTGTGCTTACTATCCACTGTTACATCTTCCTTCTTACTATACATCTCTCAGGTCTCCCTATCTTGTGCTTACTATCCACTGTTACATCTTCCTTCTTACTATACTTCTCACATGTCTCCCTATCCTGGGCTTAATATCCACTGTTACATCTTCCTTCTTACTATACCTCTCTCAAGTCTCCCTATCCTGTGCTTACTATCCACTGTTACATCTTCCTTCTTACTATACTTCACTCATGTCTCCCTATCCTGTGCTTACTATCCACTGTTACATCTTCCTTCTTACTGTACTTCTCTCATGTCTCCCTATTGGGCACCATTTCACTTCTCCTTATATACCTTTTTTCTAATAAATGCTTAGTAAAATCACTTCACAACTAACTTCCTTTCTACACTATTGTCTTTACCGGTACTTAGTCCCTGCACCTTTTTTTTGCACTGTTTATGAATCTTGTACTCTTTATAGACCCAGTGCTAACCTTTATGCCTTACTGCATATATTACCATTGTACAAACCCTGTGCTAACCTCTATGCCTTACTGCACATATTACCACTGTACATACCCAGTGCTAACCTATATGCCTTACTGCATATATTACCATTGTACAAACCCAGTGCTAACCTCTATGCCTTACTGCATATATTACCATTGTACAAACCCAGTGCTAACCTCTATGCCTTACTGCACATATTACCACTGTACATACCCAGTGCTAACCTATATGCCTTACTGCATATATTACCATTGTACAAACCCTGTGCTAACCTCTATGCCTTACTGAATATATTACCATTGTACAAACCCAGTGCTAACTTCTATGCCTTACTGCACATATTACCATTGTACAAACCCTGTGCTAACATCTATGCCTTACTGCATATATTACCATAGTACAAACCCAGTGCTAACCTCTATGCCTTACTGCATATATTACCATTGTACAAACCCAGTGCTAACCTCTATGCTTTACTGCATATATTACCATTGTACAAACCCAGTGCTAACCTCTATGCCTTACTGCATATATTACCATTGTACAAACCCAGTGCTAACCTCTATGCCTTACTGCACATGTCACCATTGTACAAACCCAGTGCTAACCTCTATGCCTTACTGCATATATTACCATTGTACAAACCCAGTGCTAACCTCTATGCCTTACTGCATATATTACCATTGTACAAACCCAGTGCTAACCTCTATGCCTTACTGCATATATTACCATTGTACAAACCCTGTGCTAACCTCTATGCCTTACTGCATATATTACCACTGTACAAACCCAGTGCTAACCTCTATGCCTTACTGCATATATTACCATTGTACAAACCCAGTGCTAATCTCTATGCCTTACTGCATATATTACCATTGTACAAACCCTGTGCTAACCTCTATGCCTTACTGCATATATTACCATTGTACAAACCCTGTGCTAACCTCTATGCCTTACTGCACATATTACCATTGTAGAAACCCAGTGCTAACCTCTATGCCTTACTGCACATATTACCATTGTACAAACCCAGTGATAACCTCTATGCCTTACTGCACATATTACCATTGTACACACCCTGTGCTAACCTCTATGCCTTACTGCACATATTACCATTGTACAAACCCAGTGCTAACCTCTATGCCTTACTGCACATATTACCATTGTACAAACCCAGTGCTAACCTCTATGCCTTACTGCACATATTACCATTGTAGAAACCCAGTGCTAACCTCTATGCCTTACTGCACATGTTACCATTGTACAAACCCAGTGCTAACCTCTATGCCTTACTGCACGTTACCATTGTACAAACCCAGTGCTAACCTCTATGCCTTATGCACATATTACCATTGTACAAACCCTGTGCTAACCTCTATGCCTTACTGCACATGTTACCATTGTACAAACCCAGTGCTAACCTCTATGCCTTACTGCACATATTACCATTGTACAAACCCAGTGCTAACCTCTATGCCTTACTGCACATGTTACCATTGTACAAACCCAGTGCTAACCTCTATGCCTTACTGCACATATTACCATTGTACAAACCCTGTGCTAACCTCTATGCCTTACTGCACATATTACCATTGTACAAACCCAGTGCTAACCTCTATGCCTTACTGCACATGTTACCATTGTACAAACCCAGTGCTAACCTCTATGCCTTACTGCACGTTACCATTGTACAAACCCAGTGCTAACCTCTATGCCTTACTGCATATATTACCATTGTACAAACCCAGTGCTAACCTCTGTGCCTTACTGCATATATTACCATTGTACAAACCCAGTGCTAACCTCCATGCCTTACTGCACATATTACCATTGTACAAACCCAGTGCTAACCTCTATGCCTTACTGCATATATTACCATTGTACAAACCCTGTGCTAACCTCTATGCCTTACTGCACATGTTACCATTGTACAAACCCAGTGCTAACCTCTATGCCTTACTGCACATGTTACCATTGTACAAACCCAGTGCTAACCTCTATGCCTTACTGCATATATTACCATTGTACAAACCCTGTGCTAACCTCTATGCCTTACTGCACATATTACCATTGTACAAACCCAGTGCTAACCTCTATGCCTTACTGCACATGTTACCATTGTACAAACCCAGTGCTAACCTCTACGCCTTACTGTACATGTTACCATTGTACAAACCCTGTGCTAACCTCTATGCCTTACTGCATATATTACCATTGTACAAACCCAGTGCTAACCTCTATGCCTTACTGCATATATTACCATTGTACAAACCCAATGTTAACCTCTATGCCTTACTGCACATGTTACCATTGTACAAACCCAGTGCTAACCTCTATGCCTTACTGCATATATTACCATTGTACAAACCCAGTGCTAACCTCTATGCCTTACTGCATATATTACCATTGTACAAACCCAGTGATAACCTCTATGCCTTACTGCATATATTACCATTGTACAAACCCAGTGCTAACCTCTATGCCTTACTGCATATATTACCATTGTACAAACCCAGTGCTAACCTCCATGCCTTACTGCATATATTACCATTGTACAAACCCTGTGCTAACCTCTATGCCTTACTGCATATATTACCATTTTACAAACCCAGTGCTAACCTCTATGCCTTACTGCATATATTACCATTGTACAAACCCAGTGCTAACCTCTATGCCTTACTGCATATATTACCATTGTACAAACCCAGTGCTAACCTCTATGCCTTACTGCATATATTACCATTGTACAAACCCAGTGCTAACCTCTATGCCTTACTGCATATATTACCATTGTACAAACCCTGTGCTAACCTCTATGCCTTACTGCATATATTACCACTGTACAAACCCAGTGCTAACCTCTATGCCTTACTGCATATATTACCATTGTACAAACCCAGTGCTAACCTCTATGCCTTACTGCACATATTACCATTGTACAAACCCTGTGCTAACCTTTATGCCTTACTGCATATATTACCATTGTACAAACCCAGTGCTAACCTCTATGCCTTACTGCATATATCACCATTGTACAAACCCAGTGCTAACCTCTATGCCTTACTGCATATATTACCATTGTACAAACCCAGTGCTAACCTCTATGCCTTACTGCATATATTACCATTGTACAAACCCAGTGCTAACCTCTATGCCTTACTGCACATGTTACCATTGTACAAACCCAGTGCTAACCTCTATGCCTTACTGCACATGTTACCATTGTACACACCCAGTGCTAACCTCTATGCCTTACTGCATATATTACCATTGTACAAACCCAGTGCTAACCTCTATGCCTTACTGCATATATTACCATTGTACAAACCCAGTGCTAACCTCTATGCCTTACTGCATATATTACCATTGTACAAACCCAGTGCTAACCTCTATGCCTTACTGCACATGTTACCATTGTACAAACCCTGTGCTAACCTCTATGCCTTACTGCATATATTACCATTGTACAAACCCAGTGCTAACCTCTATGCCTTACTGCATATATTACCATTGTACAAACCCAGTGCTAACCTCTATGCCTTACTGCACATGTTACCATTGTACAAACCCAGTGCTAACCTCTATGCCTTACTGCACATGTCACCATTGCTGGGTTATTTTTATTATATTTTTACTACTTTTGCTATTTTTTTCTTACAATTTTTTTTTTTTTTTGCTTTTTGTTGTTTGTAATTTGTTATTTGTATTTGCATTTTATTCATGTCTTGGAGCTTATCTCCCCGGGCATCGACTGAAAATGGATATATATCCAGTTAGACTAGCCCGGTCAACAAATGTAAAATAAAATAAATTGTAAAATAAAAATAAAAATGTAGACATTTATGATCATTTAAATATACAAAAATAGTTTATGAAGACTGTTATAGTAAATGTTCATTCTACATATTCCACCCATAGTAATCCTTATTTTTTTAAATGCCTTTTCTTCTACAGAAGCATTTATTTTGATCAACAAAACCGCACAGCCTCATTTTGTTACTTTGCTGTAATCCTAATCTCTATCATTATAGTTTGGTTTTCCTCATGATTTATTGTAGTAAAGTATGTGATTTATGTCAAATTAATATTGCATTTAACATGTTTGTAATGCATTTTTCAGACTTATTTAATTTCTGCATTTTGTCAATACTCTTTTTTAACTCAAGCACTGCAAATTGCAAGAAATATACAGACTGTCTGGTTCTACCAAGACTGAAAGTCAAGTCAGCAAACATATTTGCTGATATTCAGAAAGGGCTACCACAAATAGTAAGCCTTGATGTGGCCTGTTTTCCACTGGTCATAGCCCTTTCTGATTAATAGACATCCCACTGCAGTAATTTGACTTGGTCAATAGAATCACCATAGTGGGTTGTACCTGTGGTAATGTGACATTCTGCAGTCATAGGAACCTGGTTCAAAGCTGCAGAGAGTACCCCAAACTTACCTTGTTACTCATCCTATCACACATTCAGACCCCAAACTGTGGGCAGCAAAGCCAAAGGAGGTGGAGCTTCAATATATATTAAAGACACACACACCACTAGGCTGGTCAAAAATTATGACTCACAGGAGACACTCCAGGTGCAGTTAACCATTGATAAGACCCCTATTCAAATTATACCTTACTACAGGCCCTCACATTTGACTCAAGATGCCCAATCCACCTATCTGGACCTCTTCAAATCTATCAAGATTCACCCCTTTACCCTGATCCTGGGTGACTTTAATTACCCAACCATAGACTGGAAAAACTACGCATGCCAGAACACAAATGCCGAGAGATTCCTCGAATTTATCAATGCAAATGCCATGGAACAGCAAGTCAATACCTCCACAAGACATGATAAAATCTTGGACTTGGTATTAACCAACATGAGTACCCACTGCAGCACCCCTACAGTATCATCCTCCCTGGTAAGATCTGACCATAAAGTGGTCACTTTTACAGTAACCATCTCCCCTAACCCCCTCTAGCGAGGGTCAAACAAAAAAAAACTTCTCCAAAGCTGATTACAACCTCCTGAGGAATGGTATAAACAGTTTCACAGCCCCCCCCCCCCCGTAGGAACTGGCACCAATGTCCAAATGTACACCAAAGTACTACATGAGCATTTATATAGATGCAATGAATCAGGAATACCTGACAGGACAAAACCATCCTCCGCAAGGAAGAGTAAACTTGTCTGGTGGACATCTGCAATAAATAAACTATATAATAAAAGGAAAAAATTATGGTCCAGGTCCAAGAAGGAGTAGGTGCCCAATTGGAAGCAATCTCTCCTTACCTTGAACAAGCAAATAAGAGTACTAGTGAAATCCTCTAAAGCCAACTTTGAGTCCAAATTGGCCACATCTAATAGAAACATTCATAAGGCCTTATTCACATATGTCTGAAATTTCAAAGAAAGCACCCAGATCTGTTCAGAGCTGGTGGTCAAGGACACCACATACACAAATGCTGTACATATAGCCAATCTACAGGTTGACAGATTCAGAAAAAAATTCCCCCCCCTTTCCCCCCATCAGTAAACCAGGACATCCAAAGTACCTGCCCCCCACCCCTTATCTCTAGGGAACAGGTCATCACTGCCCTCTCAAAGGCAAAAAATGCAGCCTGCATGGGACCCCATAACATCCCAGACTGCATCCTACATGAACTCAGGCAAAAACCTGCAGCACCATTAGACACCCTATTCAACCAATGTCTGAGTACTGGCTTTGTCCCAGCTGAGTGGAGGACAGCCACTGTCATCCCTTTAAACAAAGGTGGAGCATCCACCAATATGGGCAATTATAGACCCATCAGCTTAACTAGCCTCATCTGCAAGGCCATGGAATGGATTATCATGGACCTCATTAACAGGGACATTGGCAACCTTGAAGCACTCAACCCCACACAGTTTGGCTTTGTCAAGGGGAGGTTATGTCTGTTAAATCTGACCGACTTCTTTGAGACAGTCACCAAAGCCATGGATGAGGGGAAGACCATGCACACCAGCAACCTTGACCTGGCCAAAGCCTTTGACACTATTCACCACTCAGACATAGTAGATACACTCTCTCAGCTAGGCATCAATCCATATGCTACCAGATGGGTAGCAAACTGGCTCACTGATAGAGCCCACCTAATCAAAATAGGAAAAGCCACCTCAAGCAGTCAACCCGTAATGAGTGGTGTACCCCAAGGATCAGTCTTGGGGCCTTTGTTATTTTGGATGTACTTCTCTGAGGTACAGGCCAAAACTAGTGGACTGTGGCTGAACAAGTTTGCAGATGACTTCAAGCTGGGCACAGTCATCAATTCCCCAAATGATGTGGACTTCCTCTAAGAGGGTTTCACCCAAACAAATGACTGGTGCCAGAAAAATGGCCTCAAGCTGAATGCCAAAAAATGCATCATCATCCCTTTTGGGGACAATGACATCCCCACACATTATCACATTACTAACAATGTCCTAACTACACAATCAGTAGTGAGGGATTTGGGCACCCAGGTTGATAGCAACCTGACTTTTGATCACCATGTTGCTTCTGTTGTATGGAACGCTTTCTACATGGCCCACCTCATAAGTAAGGGTATCTCATCCTGAGACAAAGAGGTCATAACATCCCTGTATTCTTCCCTTATAAGGCTAATTATTGAGTACAACAACCCCTTTGGCATGTACCTCACAAAACACATGCAGCAGCTGGAAAGACCACAGAGGTTCCTCACCAGGAGAATCCAGGGCCTCAAACACCTACCTTACACAGATAGGCTAAAAGCCCTATTCCTATACTCAGTTTTATCCAGACTCCTCAGGGGTGACCTCTGTTGGCATATAAAGCATTCTCAGACCCCGCCTTGAAGGGACTGCTGCATATCTGCAAGTCAAGCTCCACTTGATCAAACTGTATGTGTGACCTCAATCTGGTCTGTGATATCAATAGGACTTGTTGGCGGGACAGATTTGTGTCCCAGAGACTCCATCTGTGGAATAGACTCCCTCTCCATGTCAAACAGAGTACCTCCTTATCCCTTTTTTAACACAACCTGGATGGGAAACAGAAAATATACCCCTGGGATTCCACCTTTGTCCTGCTGGACAGGGGTTTGGGTACTGACTTGTCTAAACATGGTCGAAACTTTTGGCAGGGTTTATAAGGGCCTCAGGGCCAAGAGCCTAGTAACCTGCTATGATCTTATGATAAGTCACAACAGTTACTGCATGGTCCCACAGCTTAAGATGCATATTGCAATGGAAGATGGTAATCTTAAAGTAGATTACATCATCAGGCCTTGTAGAAGAGGGCAGTTTGGAAGCCAACAGCAACTTACAGAGCCAAAAAGTGCACAATTATTTCAGTTTGATAGCCAATAGGACTTCTTAGTTGTTTGGCAGGGGGATACACACACACACACACATGCACATACACACACACACATACACATACACACACACGCACACGCACACACACACACACACACACACACACACACACACACACACACACACACACACACACACACACACACACACACCAAGTGGCTTGTAGTGAGATTAGAAACCTCACCTATCTCGTACACACTGGGGATCAAGTGCTTATTGAATGTGCCATAGCTTAAGTCAGATGTGATAATGGGAGATGGTAGTCTTAAGGTAGACAACATCATGACGACTTGTAGAAGAGGGCAGTTTGGAAGCCAGCAGCAACTTACAGAGCCAAAAGGTGCATAATCATTGCAGTTTGATAGCCAATGAGGGATTCTCAGTTGTTTGGTGGGATGGATATATATATATATATATATATATATAGATAGATAGATATATAGCTATATATATAGGTATATATTTATTTGAAAATGCATACAGATATATGTACTACATATATGAGAGAGAGAGAGACAGTGACAGATGGATATGTGTACATGTTTGCATTCATAGACACATCTGTACATAACAGGTTATTTTGATCAAGGGGCTACAGGACTGCATTCAGTTTAACTAAGTGTATGGGCATCGCAATGTGACTGTCATTACTTATAAAGTGCTCCATGCCACACCTTCCTGCTCTCCAGTCTGAGACTTTGTGTGCTACAGACACTGACATCTGTCCCTGTTTTGGTAATACTACACTTCACTCAAAATGTTCATGATATTCCCCTGCTGACTGATGTAATGTATATGTAACAGAGGTTTGCAATATTACACCACACACAGACTGACAGTGTG
This sequence comes from Protopterus annectens, assembly GCF_019279795.1. NCBI lineage: Eukaryota > Metazoa > Chordata > Ceratodontiformes > Protopteridae > Protopterus > Protopterus annectens. Next base: position 678,629,742 of record NC_056749.1, on the reverse strand, counting down.
TGAAAACAGCAACATAATGATACCTGATATAGTTCTTCCAGATGTGAACCATCAACAGTATCATCCATAGTTACTGCCCTAGTCCACTGAGCCACACAAGCTTCTAGCAAGAGAGTAATCATTCATCACACAATCAAAAGCATGCATATGTACATTTTTATTACTGTGTTAAATGAGACATACAATGTGTAATTGATTTCTGTGTTACTGCCCTGAGTTTGATGACCTGCTGTTAAAGCGGTTATGTGGGAAAACCACTGTGTTGGGTGTGGGGAAACAACACCACATGTTTTACTGGGATATAGATAGTCTAGCTATCATGTGAACCCATTGTTTATCATCTCCTTTGACTGATATAGTGCGTATTCCAACCATGAGGCCTAGTGAATATTAAGGAACACATACTAGTGGACTGGTGGACTGGGTAACTATAGTCCAATGTGGATGTTTCTTGTGTCCAAATAGCCCACTATATTTCCTTGCATAAAAGCAGCAGATCCATACATACAATACCATATTATAGTAATCCTTACAAGTAGTGTTTTGGTTAGGGACTTCCTTTGCGAATGCAGCAGTTGACAGAAGTGTAGTTCAGGGAAGACTCTGTCTGATGCAAGCAGTACACAGCCAATACATGGATAAGTACAGGTTGTGTGGGTTGCCTGGCATCAATTTTACTATATGTATGTGAGTAGGAGTAAGGTGTCAGTCCCCAGGTCCCTAGGTTGTCAGTGAATGCACTATGCGTTGTCTCTTAGCCAAAGCCAGGGTGTAGTGGGCACATCTTCAGCTGATTACAGGAACATCATCAGGGGGTTCCACCTCCGAGCCCTCCTGTGAAAGTGGCTGTGGTGACCTAGGCACTGGTGGGAGGGAATATGTATCCCTTCCCTTTGCTTATCCTGCTGCAGCTATTTCTGCAGGATCATATTGTGTAGTTCAGCAAATACTATGAACATATGTGCATATGTGGCTGGACAGTACTGCAGGGTTCTACCAGATCTATTGAGGCACCAGAAGCATGACTTCAGAAGCCCAAATGCATGCTCTGTGATGTTCCTAGTTTGTGCATGTGCCTCACTATGGCATTCTTCCTTGTGTGTGTGTGTGTGTGTGTGTGTGTGTGTGTGTGTGTGTGTGTGTGTGTGTGTGTGTGTGTGTGTGTGTGTGAGTGTGTGTGTGTGTGTGTGTGTGTGTGTGTGTGTGTGTGTGTGTGTGTGTGTGTGTGTGTGTGTGTGCATTTCTGATCTGTGTCATCATCCATGGTTCCAGGACATAGCCAGTATCCCAGTAAATGGCCATCTGTGATGTCCCCCCTAGCAAACATCTGGTACAGCTGTGATGCGTGTCAGGTATGAGAGTCGTGATAACTGCCAGGTCTACTAGCACACACATTCATGATAATCCCCTGGGCAATGCACATGACTTGGCAGTTGATGGAATGGTACCCCTTGCAGCTGATGAAGATTCTACCCTCCGCACTAAGTTGTGCCTTGATGTGTACATGAGTGCAGTCTATGACACCTAGTACTTCAGGGTAGTGTGCTATGCAGTAGAAGTGTTGCATATTGCTGGCTCTCACCTCAGCGGTGAGGGGAAAAGAAATGTGCTCGCTGCCATGTGGTAGCATGTCATCCAGGAACTGGAAGAGTACCCTGGATACTGAGGCCTGTGAGACCCCCATCATATCCCCAGTTGGTCTTTGGAAAGTACCTGTAGCTAGTATCCTAAGGGCTACACATACCTTTGATTCCACTAGGATGGGTTCCCCTCTGATGGCTCTGGGTCTGAATTGAGTGTGACAGAGCTCAGTGAGTTCTTCTAGTATGTCCCTGTCCACCCTGTAGCTCTCTACAATTTCCTGCTCATGTAGCTCCTGGAAGGTTACTCTGTGCCTGAACACTCTTCTCCTTCTCTGCCTAAGCCTAATGTCAGCAGCAGCAGCAGTACTGACTTTAGCATCTAGCACATAGCAGGTGTAGCAAACCTGCAGCAGCCCCTAGCATTATGACAGTAAAAATTCCAATCTCTGTTCTCCAATGGTCCCGAATACTGGGGAAAAGTCAGAATGTAGGGTGTATGCACACTTCATAGAGGTCTGCTGTAGGTGTAGAATGTGTGATTGGCTAACTATGATGCATTCCACCTGCCTACAATATAATTAATATCATTTAATGGCCCAATCTTAGCTTAAATAAGGGTCAAAACTAATTACATACATGTTTTTCAAACACACTCAGCACAGCAACATGCTGCACAAAAACATGCATGTAAGGTAAACAAAGCTTAGAAGTTAGTGGACACACCTCCCTGAAAGTATATGCTCAGCCAGACAGTGTGGCGTGCAAAAATGCACACCTAAGCTGAAATGAGCTCAGAAGTTAGTAGACACACCCTCTCTGGTTTCAGCTACATCCTGTATAAACAGCAACAAGGGTCTAAGCCTACATGAAGGGGACATGTGGACATGATTACTCCTTTCTGCTATTCAGTCACTCCACCTCATTTGCATACATATCCATGCTCACAGCCTGGACATCCCATGCTTCATAGCCCAAGCACATTAGCAACAGCACCAATACACCATAGGACTCCATGCAAAGTCCTGCAGCACATTTCTGTCACATAATATTATTTTTATCCATTTTTTTTTCTATAAAGCATGTTTGCATACTGCAGGATGTCATGCAAACATGCCCAGATTATTACAAAACAAAATGTAATTTCAGTTATTTCCTTTAAATTTCCGGCATACAGGATAATAGTTTCGGTCATATGTGTATGTGGCATGACATTTCTGTCCATATATCTCCATTTTTACAACCCCTTTTGTCTGTCTACACTCCTGTACATGGAATTTGTATGTGTACACTACAGACACTGACATGGGGTCTAAATAGATGCTTATCTGCTTGCTGGATTGCTTTACTTGCCTCATTTGCATGAGCTTCACCTGCTAATGAGGTAATTTCCATGCCATGGAAGTTTCTGTGTTAGAGCGTGCATGCGTGCCGCTCAGCAGCGCTTACTGAATCTAAAAATGTTCACGCCCGTGTAAGCAGTGTGATGCCCACACAGAAAAAGGTGTAAGCTTTATTAACCCCCCCGATTCCAAACTTAACTGCTTACAGAAGAAGAAGCAGATGACTTAAATACCTTGACCTCAAGTAAGTCTAAGAAACAACAGGATGAAAGTAATAAAAAATGCATGCTATTTAATGTCATGCATTGTTTAATTATCAGTGATGCATTATTACTGTCTTTATTCTTTTTTTCTTCTTTTTCTTATTGGAGGTGACAAGGGAGGGGGTAATTATTAATTAATGTGCAACGATACAATGATAAATGTGTTATAGTCTCTTAAATATTACATTTGTGAATGCTTTAACCAGGAGACACAGCACTGGAACTCTGTTCAGTATTTAAAAATATGCAGAAAATCAAAAGTTAGCATCCATGTAAACTGTGTCACTGTCTCATTTTTTCCATAATACAGTATATCATTAAATTAAATAGGTTATGTAAAGCCTAAGGATTATGGTATGACATCTCAGAAGGCTCATAGAAAAGTCAATGTACTAAAAATTTTGTTGCATATTTTCTTATACTGGACTTGTGAAAGTTTTAGAATAAAAAAAAATGAAATTTCAAGAAAATAAATGTTTTTTTTTATTTTTCCTGTATAGCAATATACAAGATAAATTTTGAAAAAAAAATGTGAATTGTGTGGATGAATATAGCTGTTAGATTTATTATAACGTCTGTGATGTGAATAAAAACAGCTTTTGATCTAGTGCTCCACAGTCTTCCAGGGTACCATGGTACCGCCATCTTTTATCATTCATGGCTGTGGCAGGAGGCCCTCACCTTACATGTCAGCTGTGGACCTTAGGTATTATACCTGCTTCTTTATTCAACAGGCAGTTGACACAGCATCCCTGTGATCCTCCCTGCCTTTCATCTTTTTACTAAGTTAAATATTCATTCAGCTTAATATTAAATAGGCCTCATGTTTTAAAATAATATATGCATTTGTATGTGAAATATTGATATACACTTTTTTGTTTGTTTTAAAAAAATACAATAATTCTGATGCAGCGCACATAGTGGCTAACAGAGAAAGAAGAAAGCAGACAGTCATTAGTTACGGCCTTTTAGTAAAAAAAAACCCTGCAGTATCAGTTTAGCAGTAAAGTGTCTCCTGGGATAATATTATCTGTATCAGGAATCTTTGAAAATCTATCCTGTTAATACCCATGAATGTCACAACATAGTTTCTGATAAGCTACACACTTGAATTAAGGGACTTTATTTTTTTTTTACTTTCTGGTCACTTGATATCTTAATTGACCCATGATAGCAACTGAAATTCAAGATGTCTCAACACCTCCATGTAGGGATTCTTTACTAAAGAGTAACATAAATAAAAAGGAGAAACCTTGTACATGTGCTTGAATTAAATGTATTAAACATGGTTGTAGTAACATGATCAAAATATTGCCTGAACTGCAAATGATAAAATATTGTGTCTGTCTCTTTTGTGGTTTAAGCATCTTATTTAAGTTTTTTATAGCTAGGCAGCTCATATAATATAAAACATTATGTAGGATTTTGATGTACTGGGCTGGATTCCTGGATGTAGACATTTATGATTATTTAAATATGCAAAAATAGTTTATGAAGACTGTTATAGTATATGTCCTTTCTACATATTCCACCCATAGTAATCTTTATTTTTTTAAATGTCTTTTCTTCTACAGAAGCATTAATTTTGATCAATAAAACCTCACAGCCTCATTTTGTTACTTTGCTGTAATCCTAATCTCTATCATTATAGTTTGGTTTTTCTCATGATTTATTGTAGTAAATTATGTGATTTATGTCAAATTAATATTGTATTTAGTATGTTTGTAATGCATTTTTCAAACATTTAATTTCTGCATTTTGTCAATACTCTTTTTTAACTCAAGCACTGCAAATTGTACTGCGGGGGTGGTGCTGCGGTAGCATTGTCACCTCACAGTAAGACGTTGTCCTGTTCGATTCTCAGCTAGAGCATCTTCTGTGTGGAGACATGCATGAATGGGTGTACCTTCGTTGAAGGTTGTGCGTCAGGGCTGGCAACTCAGCATGTAAAAATCTACTGCCAATCATTAGCGGACCGGAGTTCCACTGTGGCGACCCCTAACCGGGAAAAGCCGAAAGATGCAATAACTCAATCACTGCAAATTGCAAGAAATATACAGAGTGTCTGGTTCTACCAAGACTGAAAGTCAAGTCAGCAAACATATTTGCTGATATTCAGAAAGGGCTACCACAATTAGTAAGCCTTGATGTGGCCTGTTTTCCACTGGTCATAGCCCTTTCTGATTCATAGACATCCCTACTGCAGTAATTTGACTTGGTCAATAGAATCACCATAGTGGGTTGTACCTGTGGTAATGTGACATTCTGGGGGAACAGCATATGACAATGAATCATGTGCTCTCCCCCAGAAATGTCGGCAGAAAGTGACTGATCCAAAAAAGTGATTTCTAGACCCACTCTGCTATATAAATCATACCTGTCAGCCACATTAAATTAACACAACCAAAGTCCACATTCACCCATTACTTTCAATGGGACAGACTGTGTTACAAGTAGGTGATGGGGAGTTTAGCAGACAGGTAGAGGTGGGTGATGCGTGTGTGTGTGTGTGTGTGTGTGTGTGTGTGTGTGTGTGTGTGTGTGTGTGTATGTGTGCGTGTATGTGTATTTCTGTGCATGTGCGTGTATGTGTATTTCTGTGCATGTGCTTGTGCATGCAAATGTCTGAATACTTATTTTATTTATCCTTTTATTGACCATGTTTGACCCACTAGGCTAGTTGTGTGGGGGAGGAGGGGACTCTAGACTAAAGAACAAATCCTGTAATATGGGAGGTAACTTTAGACATCAGGGACTTTTAATGTTAGCCTAACTCATTTAAAAAGTTAATACTATAGCAAGTTTTCTAGCACAAAGCATATTCTAAACAATAACAAGCTTGAAAGTCAAGCCTATTATTTATTTCTTTGTTAAAGTAAATTCAGGTAGGACAACAAATATCCATACTGTGCTCAAATATCTTAAATGTTACAATTTCTGTAATTGCTGACCCATGTACATAGTCTTTTCTTTAAAAATAGTCCATACTTGACTGATGACATCATTGTTTTATTATGTTTAAAGTGATGCTGATGGTGTTGGGTAAACTGCAATGCAATGTCTTGTTTTATTCCTCGACTGTGATGTTTATCAGATGCTACCTGGGGCACTTTACATTTAGCCAACTGCAGTATGAATGTCTGGCAGTGAAATAATTATACAGCAGAAGTCACAAGATGACCTAGAATCTATCACTGGGATATCAGCATGTTTTAGAACTGAATCCTAACAAAGAAGAAGACTGGCAGCTGAAATCAGAAATCCATGTTGTGGAAATCTATAACCTGCTGCGTGAAAGACAAATCATTAGGTTCATTGACCATAGTTCTCCAACATGAAGCATAAATGTCAGTATGTTCTGATGACACTAAATCACTTTCATGTACAGGTTGGTGCTCTTGCCTAGAGGGATCTAGGTTCTAGTCTTAGGCCAACACTGGCCTGGGGCTTTAATAAAATCCATGTAGACATAGTGCAAGGCCTACACAGAAGGCACCATGGTCATGTATGTGAAACCCCCTCGGCAGTGCACCTTGCAAAATAATGAAGGTGCATTACTGATTGAGAGCTGTGTGTTACTGTGTCTGAAGATGAGTAACGCACCCGTGCACTGTCAAAGCACCAGATATCACTGTAGGCAACTGAAAAAAAGTGAAATTAAATCCTCTTTTCATTGTATTTTTTTATTATTTTTTTGTGTTTGCATGGCACTCAGCAATGAACATGTGTTAGACATCTAAAAATAGAAACTGGATACATTTAATTATAAATGGAAAGGTCAGGTTTAAACATAGATGAGCATCTTTTTATGGCACGCCGGCATGTTCAGCAGTGCTTAAACATATTGGCGAGTAATATATAAAAGTATAGCAACAATCCACATGTACCTGTAGCCGAATGGTTAGAATGACAGCCTTATGGGCAGTAGGTGCCGGGTTCAAAAACACTGGCATATTAATTTGCAAGTACACATATATGAGAATTATTCCAGATTCCGCTTAAATATTTTGTTTAATTACACACATAGGTTATTACATTTATTTTGCAAATATACATTTATGAGAAGCACTATTAAATCCCTGATTGGATTTTGTATGAATACACAGACAGATTAAGCATGTATGTTGCAAATACATATTATGAGAAGTATTCTTAAATCCTCAATTAAATATTCTAGATACAGGCAGACGTTATTAGGCATTTATGTTGCCAATGCACAATAAAAAAATTATATTTAAATCCCATTTTAGTGCACCCAGCAAAGCTTCACTAAGTACAACTAAGCCTTGCCATGCACTGCTTAAACCAGGAATGTTATTGCAGTGTTTGGCTGGTTTGCACATTGCTAAGCGGTGTGAAGCACTGTTAAGCAATGCCCGTTTAAGCACTGCTCAGCCCAGCTAAGTTTGTTTGCCCACTGCTAAGCATTGCTAAGCATTGCTAATTTAAGCACTGCACAGCTAAGCTCAGCAGGTTTGTGCAGTGCTAAGCAAAGCACCACATTTTTAAAAATGGTGATAAAGGGTGGGAAAATATGCTTTTTTAAATGCAACAGGTGGGAATAAAGCAGGACCAGTTGGAGTTTGAACTTGGCAAGAACTATGGCAGGTGTTGGAGAGGGTGCACACTTCTGGGCACAGAGTTGGGGCATTCTGGAGTCTAAGGTCATGGTTGAACTCCTCGTTAAATACCATGACATCTGACTGCTGCAGGGCCAGTACAAGGGACCAGCGTACAAGTCAGAGGCCTAGTACTGGCTGGCACATGATCTCACCAGTGCAACTGGTATCCCCCACACATGTGAACAGGTATATCATCATTATGATTACCTGAAGCACATGGGAATGGGATCTCTTGGCTATCTGGGTCCAAGATGCTAAGACGGAAATGCCCCACAAGTTTGTAAGTATTATTGTTTTACCAAAACCTACTCTGAAGGTGTGATAGACAGGTATGCATAATGGTGTGTTTCTCTCTCCACATATGCAGAGGAGGGAGCTCACAACCTGGAGGCCCATGCAGGGTGCCTGGCCAGGTGGCACCGTGAGTGTGGTGAGTATAGATGTATCTTGCAATCTATAGTCATATAAACAAGAAGGAGCAAATTAGTAACTGCCATTAGGTATATGCAGTTTTGATTGTACTGCACTGAATGTGGTCATAGACCTGGACTGATATAAGTGAGTAATGCCAGGTACAGTTCAATAAAGATGAAAGGATGAAACCTGATAATGTCAAGGAAGTAAAGTTTCTAGTGCAGTAATAATGTTAAGGAATAACATTTCTACTGCATTAATAATGTTAAAGAAATAACAGTTTTCTACTGCATTAATAATGTGAAGGAAATAAATGTTTCTACTGCAGTAAGTGTGAATTCCAGATGCATTCAACAACTGCATTATATGAACTGTTCTTCAATAAAGACTGGAAATATATAGCAATCACTGCCATGAAGTCAACCCTAATAAAGCTGTGGTGTGCAAGATGTGTGTATTTTGGGCTGTTTGTCATAAACTCAAGTATTGCATCTGCTGTGATGAAAAAACACAAACAATACCAGTAAGTGACTGCAGGTTAGCTAATAAAAAGTGTTCTGCTAAACTATAGATGCAGAGCTGCACTACAAGATATAATGCATTATGATATTTGTTCTTCACTAAGATCTGAAGAAATAATAGGAACCTCCAGGGTATATTGTGTATGTCAGGATTTTTCTTATGTTAACCATTGCATTTCAGCTAACTGCATTCCTGCTCTTAGGTGCTGTAGGCAAGTATGAAACTGTTATAGCTGTAGACTGCAAATATACCATCTGCAACTGTATATGGGTCAGGTAGCCAACCCAGCACTCCTATATGGTTTATTCCTACCCACTAGGGATTTATTGTCTACACCTGCATTCCATGTATTAATCCACAGTTCACTTACTACCTCTATCATGCATGGATCTCATGCATGTGTGTTCAAGTGTCACTGCAGTCTTATATAAAAGTCTACCTTTATTGCCAGGTCATATTTTGTTACCAGGTGAGCTCTGGGCACATATCAGATAATCAATATGCAGCAGTGACTCAGTAGCTCAGTTTGATAAATGATAGGTGGGATGTACATTTTGTCACACACAGACCGGGATTCAAATACAGTAACAAGTACTACTAAATATTATAGAAGCAGTTATGTATTGTTACCAGATGTTCTCCTCACAGGAATTACAGGTAAACAAATAGTTGTAGTAGCCATTATAATGGATTAATAATTTGTGTGTTCAGATGTACCAGTGTGTTAACAGGATTGCTCAGCAATGTGATAAGATGTCAGAAAACAAAGGCAGCAAGTACAATACTAATAAAAGTTAAAACAATAAATACAATGTATAATCTTGGTATGGTTGTATGCCTGTTGTGTCTCTGAATGTCTGCTGATAGTCTAACCCCATGACTGCCAAGGATGGCCTGATAGTCGTAAACACTCAACTGTGCATGGTACATGTCTCTCAAGTGTCATGCTGTCATGAACTGTGATCACTGTTACCTAATCCCTCAGTCACAGATCTATCATGGACATGAGTTATGTCAATAGCACAGTCACACTACATCAGTACACAGTACACCTTGGTAGTCATATATGTCCCCCTGACAAGTAATAGTCCCCTGTAGTTGTGTACCTGTAGGTGTTACAGCTTGATCCATACTGTCCCATATGGATAGCTTGAGAGGTATGTACATACTACAGAAGATATAGAGCATGTGTATATGTAAAGTAAGGGCAGACCTCTAGAGTATATAAGAGTACTGTTGCAAACAATATAGCCTATATTGGGATTAATGGACTGTATTTCTCTCTCTCCCTTATCTGCATCATTATTTATTATTGTTATACATCGGCTATGGTTTACTATTAACATCTGTTATTCTCAAAACATTATGTTGGGACTTGTGTTTATTATTGTTATGTTTTACAATGGTTGCATACTAACATACCTTGTTGAATTACCTATGTTGTTGACCTTATGTCATAACTGTTACTGGCATGCTGTTACTATACTGACTGTTATCTCACTTATTGTTGTGTTCTATATGCTATGCAATGTGATGTTACTGGGTAAATTGTAAGATTCTGGCATGCTGTTATAACTAACTAAATGTTCTGTTAATTATAAACCTATACACTTTGAGATACCTCAACACCATAGCTTGACTGGTTAGGCCAGTTCCTAGCTATCCACCTACCTTACCTCAGCAGGCCATGGCACCACCAACCTGGTGTTACACCCTCTACTGGTCCAGCACCACCTATGGGTGGAACTGCTTCAGGGGATGGGGTCCATTTCCCCCCTGGGAGTGGGCATGGAGGAGGAGTTGTTACCGAGTGACAGCTACCAGGGATGATGGTCATGATTGTGCACCATGGCTATGAAGATCACCTGTGCTGGATTGAGGGAAAACTGGCCAGCCTGGAGAGGTAAGGTGGCACCAGCACTCAGCTCCCAGCAGAGTCACCTTTGCAGTAGTGAAGGAGCAGTGTTGACTGTCCATGTGTGGGGAGCTCAGTCTCACTGCTGCCATCTTGGGGCACATGGCTCTCCAATTACAGATCATCCCTCACCATCCAAGGTGTTTATCCCCCTCATGTGTCATACACCGCCCGTGTATGCTGTCTTGGCTGTTTTGTCTGTTTGCAAATGCAACCTCTCCTACCCAACTTACCTCCCCATATATATCTACATCCCATCCCCAACATCCCACTCTCTCCTTAAAAAAAAGGGCATCTGTCCCACAAAAAAATATCACCCCATACATAGCTCGCTATTTACCATCCGTGTCCACTGGACACACTTTAATCATTACATGAATCAATCAACACAATTATATTGCCCTCAGAGGCTCCAAATTCCAAATTGTCTACAACCTGCACAAATGTTGCTGTACAAGAAATGGAGAGCTATGGTTCTTTCCTGCACCCATCCTGCACATCTCTACCTGCCTTCCACAGTTTTTCCTCCTGCTTGCTCCCATTTCACCACTTTCCTATTACCCTTTTTTCTTTTCTTTTTTTTTTTTTTTTTGGAATTAGCACATATTTAAGCGGGGCTAAGCAGCACTGTGCACCATGCAAACCCACTTAAAACAGCTTAAAACTGCCTTAATCAACTTCTGTGTTTCTGACACTGTTAGGCACATCTGCAAAATAACTATCCTTGCCAAGTCTCAAACCTGGGAACCTGTTAACTACAGCACAGTGCCCACTAGGCCACTCATCTCTGAAATAAAACAAGTGTTTCCATAAACATATCCTGATTGCCAATGACACACTGCTTATACATATAATGGGAAATCTGACTGTGTACTTGGGACTGTGATGCAGACACCAAACCAGGACACAGCCAAATAAATAATGATGGATGTATGTGAGGCTTAGGATATTAGGTATAGCTGACAACTGCAAAAAATGTTTCAGTATGTCCACAGTTGTGCCACCTACTTTTGGCACAGTTGGCACAAAACCTATTCTGTGTGTTGAAGTACTAGCAAGTCAGTACAGATTGAGGTTACAAAATCATGACAGATAGGTCAGTGTTACATGTCATACCCTTCTGAATACACATGCTAATGCCAACCATTACGTACTGTCCAACTATTTGCCAGACATCTACATTTCTCTGGCAAGGGGTCCACATATATCAGGCACATGTACACATTCCGCAAACATCTATGTACTACAGAAGTCGGACACCTACAGGGAAAATACCCTTCATCGTGTTTGCAGTGATGTCTGTCATTGTGTCACACAGAAGTTGCTGGACTATCACCATATAATTGTAGTATAATGTAATTTGTTCAACAGTGGCTATATGACATGGTACTGTGACATTGCCCATCAGGGACACACCACAGTAGATGACATTTATGGGAGTGGAGACATAACAGAACACCTTGTCACAGCACAAATGGCCATAACCAGTATTCATAGGATCATAGGAGGTTACTAGGCTATTGGCCCTGAGGCCCTTATAAGCCTAGCCAAGAGTTTAGTCCTATGTTTATATAAGTGAGCAGTGGATGCCCCAGTACAAAAGGGACATGGATGGAATCCCAAGGGTGTATTTTCTGTTTCCCATCCAGTTGTCCAGGTTGCGCTTAAAAAGGGGTAAAATGATACTTTGCTTGATGTGGAGAGCGACTCTATTCCACAGATGGGGGAGTCTTTGGGAATCAAATCTGTCCCACCAGCAAGTCCTGTTGACATCACAGACCAGGTTGATGGCGTGCATGTGGGTTACTCGAGTGGACCTTGACTTGTGGATGTGCAGCAGTCGCATCAAGGTGGGGAACGTGATTGCCTTGTATCACAGACAGAAGTCACCTCTGATGAGTCTGTATGAAACTGAGTAGAGGGATAAGGCTTTTAGCTTATCTGTATGGTAGATATTTGAGGCCCTGGATTCTCCTGGTGAGGAACCTCTGTGGTATCTCCAGCTGGTGCATGTACTTTGCAAGGTACATGCCAAAAAGGGCATTGTACTCAATAATGGGCCTTATAAGGGAAGAATGCAGGGTTGTTATGGCCTCCTTGTCCGTGGATGAGATACCCTTACTTATGAGGTGGACCATGTAGAATGCTTTCCGTACAATGAAAGCAACATGGTGGTCAAAAGTCAGGTTGCTATCAACCTGTGTCCCCAAATCCCTCATGACTAATTGTGTGCTTAGGACATTATTAATGTGATAATTTGTGGAGACGTCACTCTCCCCAAAGGGGGTTATGATGCATTTTGTGGTATCCAGCTTGAGGCCATGTTTCTGACATCAGTCATTTGTCTGAGTGAGACCTCTTGGATGATGCCCACATCACTATGGAATTTGGTGACAGCACCCAGCATGCAGTCATCTGCAACCATGGTCAGCCATAGCCCATGGGTTTTGCCCTGCACCTCAGAAAAGTATATCCCAAATAACAGAGGCCCCAAGACAGAACTCTGGGGTACGACACTTGTTACGGGTCTACTGCTTGAAGTGGCTTCCCCTATTTTGACTAGTTGGGTTCTATCAGTGCACCATTTTGCTACCCATTTGGTAACATATGGATTGATGCCTAGTTGAGAATGTTTTTCTATTATGGCAGAGTGGAGAATAGTGTCAAAGACTTTGGCCAGGTCAAGGTAGGTGATGTGCACTGCCTTCCCCTCGTCCATGGCTCTGGTGACTGTTTCAAAGAAGTTGACCAAATTAACAGACATGATCTCCTCTTGACAAAGCCAAACTGTGTGGGAACAAGTGATTGGAGGTTGCCAATGTCCTTGTTAATGAGGTCCATGATAATTGGTTCCATGGCCTTACAGATCAGGCTAGTTAGGCTGATGGGTCTATAAATTCCCAGATCTGTGGATGCTCCACCTTTTGTACAAACAGATGACAGTGGCTGTCCTCCACTCAGCTGGGACAAAGCCAGTATTCAGACTTTGGTTGAATAGGGTGCCTAATGGTGCCACACGTTCCTGCCTGAGTTCATGTAAGATGCAGCTTGGGATGTTATTAGGTCCCGTGGAGGCTGTATTTTTTGCCTTTGAGAGAGCAGTGATGACCTGTTCCCTAGATATAAGGGAAGGGCGCAGGTACTGGGATGTCCAGATCTACTGAAGGGGGGACAGAGAAGTGAAGTTTTCACTGACTGTCAGCCAGCAAGTTTGCTATATCTACTGCATTTATCTATGTGATGTCCTTGATCACCCCTTCTGAACAGATCTGGGTGCTTCATTTGAGGTTGTGGACATATGTGAAGAAGGACTTATGATTGTAGTAGATGTTGCCAACTTGGACTCAAACTTTTCTTTGGAGAATTTCAGTAGTGCTCTTATTTGCTTGTTCAGGCTAAGGAGACAGCACTTCCAGTTGGGCACCTGCTCCTTCTTGGTCATGGACAGCAATTATTTCCTCTTGTTAAAGAGTTTATTTATTGCAGATGTCCACCAGACAGTTTTACTTATCCTTTCAGACTATGATTTAGTCCTGTTGTGTATTCCTGATTCCATGCATCAATATAAATACTTGTATAGTGCTTTGGTGTAGTTTTGGATTGATGCTGGTTCCTACAGAGGGGTAGGGGCTGTGAATCTGTTTATAACTTATTTCTGGAGGCTGTAATCAACTTTGGAGATGTTTTTATGTCTGACCCTAGTTAGATGGGTATTGTGGGAAATGGTGACTTTGAAAGGGAACGCTTTATCGTCTGATCTTACCAGTGAGGATGATGCTATTGGGATGGTGTAGTGGTTACTCATGTTGTTTAATACCAAGTCCAAGATATTTTCGCCTCTTGTGGTTCCAAGGTGTTTGAATTGATAAAAATCAATGAATCTCTGCACATTTGTGTTTTGGCATGAGTAGTTCTTCCAATCTATGTTTGGGTAGTTAAAGTCACTCAGGATCAGGATAAAGGGTTGAATCCTGATAGAGTCGAATAAGTCTATACAGGCAGAATGGGCATCTAGAGTCAGATTTGGGGGCCAGTAGCTAGCTATAATTTGAATAGGGGTCTTGTCAATGATTAACTGAACCTGGAGCATCTCCTTTGCATTATACTGTTTGACCAGCCTGGAGGTGTGGTTGTCTTTGATATATGTTGGAACTGCACCTCCTTTGGCTTTACTGCCCACAGTTTGGGGTCTGAGCGTATGATAGGATGGTTAACTAGGTAAGGCCTGGGTGCTCTCCTCAGCTGTGAACCAGGTTTCTGTGACTGCACAGATGTCAGCATTTTCCAGGATTAAGAATGCTTGCAATGAGTGCAGTTTCATGTTTAGACACCTATCATTTAACAGCATGACCTTTAATTTGTGTTTTGTTGACATTTATGTTGGTAGTTTTAACCTCATCATGTTTCCTAAAAAAGGCACTATGGGGAGGCAAGAACCTTTGCCAGAAGCCTGACACCCAGGTGAGACAGATGCAGGCCATCTCTGGCAAAGATCGTGGTCTGTTGATCATATATTCCCAGGCTGTCAGGTACTGGATCTGCCTGGGATGGCACCAGAAACTAAGCCAATTATTAAAGTCAATCATTTCATGTTTCTATTGAGGCATAATTCTGGGTGATGGCAGAATGCTACTTAAGTCTAGGGAAATACCTGCCTGGGACACATAATCATTGAGCTCAATCATGTCTCTCTTCATATAGTCCAGAGCGGTACATCTCAAGTCATTCATGCCAACATGGACTATGACAGAGTCATAACAGTACCTATTGTTGAGAGACTTGAGTCCGTATGTGATATGGAAGATTCTGGCACCTGACAGAAAACTAACCGTGACTTTCTCCTTATCCAGCCTGGTGAGAGACACATCTGTGTGTCTCACTATGGAGTCTCCTATGACTAATATGTTGGGTTTATGGTGAAGCCTTAGTGGCTGGGAGACATAGGTTTGTGGACTATGCATGGCATGTGGTGTGGAGGGCTGTGGAGATCACGTGTGTTTTTGGGTCTGAGGTCTCCTCTGTTTGAGTATGTTTATGTTGAGGACCTCTGCATATATGGGTGTGTGTTGTGTAGTTGTGGGTGGTGTTTGAGGTGTAGTGACTGTGTTGAGAACCTTTTCTGTGCCAGATATACTGGGTTGAGAGGGGGAGAGCATGGACTCTAGGTTTCTAATGCAATTGCATCTCTCACAAATTGTGTTCCTACGTGGTGGTAGTAGATGGTTGTCCATGTACATAGGGAAGTTGCTACACTGTGCCAGGATGCCCATATCGATGAGACTGCTAGGAGAAACTGTAGGACATTGTCCATCCATATCTGTCAGAATTTGAGGGAGAAAGGCCAAGGAGACCTAAGGGGTAGGCCTAAACCCCAAGTGCTTCAACCAAAAATAATTGGCTTAAAATAACACTTACAAATTAGGCAGGCTATAAACAAGCAATAATAAATTCAACAGAAAAAGATGCAGTTGAACACTTTAGAGAACAAGCAGTAAGTAGCAGGAAAAAGCATTATGAGCAGGAAATTGCAAGATGTATTGCCACTATGTTGTTGATAGCCTCAAACATACAGTGTTGATAGATGGCGGGGTATCATATGGGAGTTAGCGGAGGATAGTGCTGGCAAATTTGGATGTGCAGGATGTGTACATTGTGGAGAGCAGTGTATGTGGTCCTGTGACATGTTCCCCTCTTCTTGTCTTTCAGAAACGATGTACAGATGGAAGCACACACCTTTTTCTGCTGCCGAAAATGATGTGATCCCGGTTATCCTCTGACTGCATCACAACATACTCCTGTCCAGGAGTCACCAGAATTGGGAGCAATGTGCTGCATTGTGGGTTGACCTTGTCACACCAGTAAACCAAATAGGGTGACCGACATGATAAATGCTACACAGCAACGGACTGCTGCTGTGGCCAGGGACCGTGTTGCCACCAGTGGAGGGCCTGCAGCAAAACAACCACTCTCAGCCACAGAGAAGTACCTGGCAAATTTGGGATTAACCACCATCTCTGAAGCATCCATCACCCCATATGTCACGGAGGTGGGTGGCACAGCTTCCACAGCAGGAGAGTGTCCACATAAGCCTCCTGTGTTCAGCACTGTAATACTGTAGCAGTCTTTGTGGCAGCCTCTGCATACTAGTACAGGGTTGTCAGGTCAATCTGCATTTTATGGGGGGGGGGGGGTTGTTTCTAATGCACACTTGTGCACACATACTCAAAATGTCACTAATGTGGGCTTTATCACAATTCCTACTGTACATGTTGATATATGCACATATTATACTGTATCAATGGCACATTTGTGTTTGCTGACAATACCTCTCTCACATTTCCATAGGTACATCAGGTGTGGCTGGTTCCAAAATCCTGTAGCCAGTGAGTGTGAAACTGTTTTGGAATGTTTCATATATACCCTAAGAATGTTAAGGGCTGCCAGTTTGCTGTAGATACAACTGTTATGCTTAGCCAGAGTACAATACTTGTATGCTTAGTTTAGGAGGGGTTCACTGCAGTGCATTGAATTGGTAATCACAGTAGTGTATTTGCAGGAGCTGTAACAAATTAGCACTTAGTTTTTATCAAGGCCTATGCAGTCTGGTATACAGGGGGCAATGGTATGGTGAAGACAGGTGCACTGTGTCTTAGGTGTAGGTCCATCACATTCACTGACATATCACTTATCTCACAGGTGTTTAGTACTGGCAACATTAACCGGCTGTAACTGCAGTGCATGTAATTAAGGACCTGTCTTGTCTGTATATCTTGTAGTCTGCTTGTATGCTGTGCATGGGATCAAAAATAAGATGGGGTATGTATAATGCAGTTGTGGCACCTCGTGTGCGTGTGTGTGTGTCTGTGTGTGTGTGTGTGTGTGTGTGTGTCAACAGACATACATAATAGTGCAGGTATTCATGTAATTATGTTGTCTTCCTCCTCACAGGTGACCATGAAGGTTGGAGTTTGTCCATCTCACAACCTGATTTCAGTGTCGCATCAGACTCTGGTGATGATGGTGGCCATAGTGAAGTAGAGGTGGGGTTGTTGGGGGCTGAATCTGTCCTGTGGGTTGACATCCCACTTCTGCCCAGTGTCCTCTCAGACAGTCATTATACCCACACATACCCAGTCTCCTGTGGCCACAGATATTGGACAGCCAGAATGTGGTGGCATCATACAGGAGAGTGTGGCGACTATGCATCAGTGATTGTAGACATTAGCCATAGCCAGAGAGCTGGGGAGGTCCCACACAGGAAAACTGACAGGGGTTCTTGAAGGAGGACTGCTGCCCATTTACCACCTGTCACAGGCTTCACATCATGAGTCACTCGCATGTTTTGGTCCATCATGGAGGCACAGGCATGCCCCGAATGCAACACCAAATGGATGCTCAGGATCATGGATGCATCACTGTCTGGCATCTGTGACTCCATCCACAACATCAATGACACCATGCATCATTCCAGTGATGTAGTGGACAGATGGTGGGGTGAGACATTGTCAGTCCTTGACCGCACATTGTCTGTGCTAGAACATGTGGTGGGAATAGGGCATCGGACACATGGCTATAGGTCAGCAACAACATCTGCTGAGAGTCCATGTGGCCATTCACTCATGCTCCTGTAGTGGCAGTACATCCAGCACTACAGAGGTGAGGGTGCAGTCCACACCATGACATGGCAGGCCATGGGCACTTCATCCTGGGCAGTCCTGTGAGAGACATGGGCCCAGTACAGACTTGTCACTCTCAGCAACTAGAACCACATTTGGAAAAAAAAACACAGGTACTGGACAAACAGCTCGGTCTTCACCTCAGAGCTAATAATATATATAAAAAAGCTGAAATGCCACAGTAGAAGGAAAATTCTTTAATGCAAAGACAAAGTGAGCACTTTCACGACCATCCAGATCGCTTCATCAGACTTAATAAAACATCTCATACTCTGCTTAATGTTTATACCTTTAAGATAACCAATCAGTTAAGGCAATCAATTATTCATATTAGATTCAATTAATAAAGTTAATAGAAAAAACATCTATAGACATAAAATATATTGAAAACCCACTGGTTGAGAGACCATTTTTTTCAGATGAATATACTGTTGATGTAGACCATGGGGCACAATTGCTCTTTAAAGACAAATTCAGAGCCTTTGAAAATAAACTGTATAAGTTTAAAAGGCACCAATGGCAGAGATTCCACTTGGAAGCCTGTCTAAGGTATAACATTGTTCCCAGAGGTCTAAGAGTACTAACTATGCCAAAATATGGGGATGCTTTCCCTGACCTCTTGAAAAAATGGCAGCAAATTAATCTACAGTTAAGTTATGATTATATGAACTTACTCATTGAGTATTTTTAACCTGAAGAAAGGCAGCTTACAAGTGAATTGAAGGCTTTGCAGACTGAATTGTGCATTAATTTTTCAAATAACATCATTGGAGACAATCTAGATACTCTCTTTGAAAGTATATCTAGCTATGAGAAGAGGCTGCAGAATACAAAGCTTAAAAAGCTTCAAAGGGATATGAGCGATTTTCAGTCCGGTGCTGTATTCATGGCCCAGCCCCTCTACTACCTACTAAGACTGACAATACGGAATGACCAATGAGAAGCCAAATAACAGAAGAGGGAGTGGCTACAACTATTAACGTTGAGGAAACACAGAGTTTATCGGCGGCTCTGGTTGAACAGCCATTAACAGTAAAACCAAAAGATGTAAATACAAGAAACAGCAAGAAAAATGAGAATAGCAACCTATCTAATGACAATCCCCCTTTTTCTATGAATCAGAAGGGAACATCAGGAACTCAAATGATACCCTTCATGTTAATGAATGCTCTGCTGATAAAAAGCAGATCAAGGAGCAGGGGAGGAATGGGCCGAGTCAGGCAAATACCAAATACCGAAGCAACACGGAACACAATGGTGACCCGCAGCAAGAACACAAAGGTCTGGTAATAAATCCTTCATTTTTAATACTAACTGAAGCACATACATCGCTATTAAATAAAGGGTTGTCATTTATTCCAGCCCAGAGAACTATGTTTACGGATATTCTTAAATAACTCAAGCCTTTTGGTCGTAATTTAACTTTAAAGACTATGTTCAAAGAAACAGTGACTGAGAATGTGAACATTTTTAAGAAACCTTGTACTTTGTGCCTAAATTACATCCAATGGTAGAAGCTTATGTGTCGGTATATGAGAAACAGATAAGGGAAGTTTTTAATTCAGATAGAATATCTGCTTTTCATAACTTAAGTAGAGAGGAATCTAGTGATTTACATGAATTGAAATAATTACTTTCAGTGGAAATCAGACCTGCAGACAAAGGAGGGGGAATTGTAATCATAGACAGGGAATTTTACATTCAGCAAATGATGAAGCTACTGAATGATAATGAAACCTACCCTTGCATCACAGTAAACATAGTAAAATGTGTTATAGATAGGATTGCTGTTCTATTATTTGATTTGTTGGCAACAAATTTGATATCAGAGAATTTATTTAAATATTTTAATGTTGAATCTCCCACCATCCCAGTTATATATGGCCTTCCCAAGGTACATAAAGATGCAATTTGTCCACCTATAAGACCTATAGTGTCTAGTAGAGGCCGGGCAACAGAAGCCATGTCAATATATGTAGAGAATAATCTCCATCCGGTACTTGAAAATTATGAAACAATACTGAAAGAATAAAATCCTTTCTCCAAACACTGTATAGAAAGATAACCTTGTTACATAAAGAGTGCCTGCTTGTAACCCTTGATATTCTATCACTTTTCACAGTGACTCCACATCAATGGGGAATACAGAATATTAGCAGTCTACTATGCTCTAAACATGTTTTTTCTAATGAAAAGGTAAATCTGATATGCAGTCTGCTTGAAATAATTTTGGACAATAATGTCTTTGTCCTCAAAGAAGATTTCTATTTACAAAAGGTTGGCGTAGCTATGGACAAAGCTTGTGCAAATAACTATGCCAACCTAACTTTAGTCCAGTGGGAAGAAATGTTTTTACTACAGGGAAATTAATTCAGCAAATATGTTTTGTGATATGCACGTTTTGTGGATGACATGTTTTTTTTTTCTTTGGGAAAAATCAATAGAGATGTTAGAAAGATTTTTAGAGTACCTTCACACAACATCTTTTTTTTTTAAATTTACTTGTAAGTACTCAAATGAACAGATATAATTCCTTGATGTTTTGGTTAAAAAATCAGAAATGGGACAGATGGCTATGAGCCTATACAGAAAACCAAGCAGAAAGAATTCTATATTACATAAAAATAGCATGCATCCAAGACACATTAGTAAAAACATTATGAAAGGGTAATTCTTGAGAGGTTCAAGATTACACAGCAGAAATGATGAACTGGAGAGGTCTATGGAAGTGTTGAGAGGAGAACTGCTTGACAGAGGATATAATGGATCAGAAATAGATACCACCATCAAAGAAGTATACCAAGAATGTCAAGGGAAAGGTAGACCTTATTTTTCAGAACAAACTACAAAAAGCAATTCTGAAACAGATCTTAGGGGTAAGAAACTTAGGTTCCCTATTACATATGCGAGTGAAGTTAGTCAATTCTGTGATATTTTCAGGAAAAACTGGAATATACTGATAGCTACTAAAGAACTAGAAGGAATCATAGACTCCGGACCCCATTTTTCACTTACAAATAAAAAATCACTTAAAAGGCAGTTATGCTACAAAACCCAAGCACACAAGTCCCTGAATACATCAGATAGAATAGGAACATATATGTGTAAAAATTGTAGAGTATGTAAATACATTTTTTCAAGTAGTACCTTTGTACATCCACAGCAAAAGTTTAGAATTTAATTTAACTTTTATTCACACTGCAGGACTAGAAATGTAGTCTATCTTAGTTTTTGCCAGTACTGTAAATTCTTTTAGGTTCATAGGTAGGTACTAGGCTATCTGCCTGAAGGCATTTATAAGCCTAGCCAGAATGTGTTAGCTTTCACCACCCCCTTAGATTAGTTCCCTGTGCCTCTGTCCAGCAGAGCCACTGAAGTGATCCCTGGGGTGAACTTTCTGTTTCCCATCCATTCACCAAGGTTTCTCTTGAAGAGTGTTAGTGAGGAGCTCTGCCTAATGTAGATTGGAATCTTGTTCCAAAGCATAGGAAGTTTCTGTGACAGGAATCTATCCCTCCAGCATGTCCTATTTATTGTTGTGGTGAGATTTAGATCCCTAGAGCGTGTGGCTCGAGGGGATAAGCTTTTCTTTAGGTGGAGCATGCCCATCAGTTCTGGGTTAGACATGGCCTTGTATGTCAGGCAGAGATAACCTCTGAGTAGGTGGTATGCAACCAAGTACAGCTAGAGTTTCTTCAGTCAAGTTGCATAGGGCATCTGTTTGAGGCCAGTGATGATCTTGGTGAGGTACTTCTGTGGTCTTTCCAGCTGTTGCAGGTGTCTTGTAAGATACATCCCAAATGGGGCATTGTACTCTATGATGGGTCTGATGAGCGACGAGTAGAGGGATACAATGACCTCTTTTGATCTGGATGCGAACCCTTTTGTGATAAGGTGAGCCACATAGAAGGATTTTCTAACCACTTTGGCAATGTGATTATCAAAGGAGAGTTTACTATCTACTTGGGTCCCCTGATCCCTTATTACGTCTTCCGTATTTAGGGGACTACCACCTATGTGGTAGTTTGTGGGCACTTTGTTTTTTCCAAAGGGGATGACTATGCACTTTTTGGCATTTAGCTTGAGGCCATGATTTTGACACCAGGTATCCATCTCAGTGAGACCCTCTTGGAGGATGTCTGTGTCAGCTGGAGAGTCAATTATAGCCCCTAGTTTGCAGTGGTCTGTCAACTTGGTCAGCCATAGTCCTCCTGTGCTTGCCTGTACCTCTGAGAAGTATATGCCAAAGAGGAGTGGTCCTAGGACTTAGCCCTGGGGAACACCACTTGCAACCAGTTCAGAGTCAGACCTAGCTCCCACAACTCTTACCACGTGGGTTCTGTCCATGAACCAGTTGGCAACCCATCTTGTGATGTAAGGGTTTATGTTCAGGCTGGTGAGCTTGTCTATAATACCAGAATGGTGAATGGTGTCAAAGGCCTTTGCGAGGTCTAGATAGGCTGTGTGTACCACCTTTCCCTCGTCTATAGCCTTGGTAACTGTCTCAAAGAAGTCCACCAGGTTTAGGAGGCATGATCTGCCCTTAACAAAGTCGAACTGGGTAGGGTCCAGTGTTTGGAGGTTGCCAATGTCTCTGTTAATGAGTTCCATGATGATATGCTATATAGCCTTGCAGACCAAGCTAGTCAGGCTTATAGGGTGATAGTTCCTGGGGTCTGCTTTGTGGAGTGGAATAACTATTGCTGTGTGCCACTCTATGGGTATGTAACCTGCGGAGAGGCTGAGTTTGAACAGTGTGTTTATATGAGGGGTTAGATCATCTTTGAGCTCATGTAGGATGCAGTCTGGGACACCGTCTGGTCCCATTGATGCTGTGTTTTTGGCTTTGGAAAGGGCTGTTTTAACCTGAGTGTCTGTGATTTCAGGGACTCTACATTCTTCTGGTATGGTTATGGGCCCTTTTGGGGGTGAGAGGGGGGTGAAGTTTGTGCTGAACCTGTCTGCCAGGATGTTGGCAATATCAGTTGGTTCAGTTTATTTTGTACCATTCTGCACTAACTCCGAGCAGATCTGAGCATTGCCACCTAGATTCTTGACATAGCTAAAGAATGCCTTGTGGTTATCTTTGGAGTCCTTGGCAATTTTTCTTTCAAAATTTGCCTTGGATGATTTTATGAGGGATTGTAGTTTCTTGCTGATACTGATCAGTGATGTATTCCCTTCTTCGGATTTTACTCTTTTTTGTACTAGTTTCCTCCTTCTATTGTATAGCTTGTTTATGGCAGGAGTCCACCAGACTGGTTTCCTTTTCTTGGAGGAGTGAGTCTTGGTTTTGCTTGAGATAGCATGATCCATGCATTCTTGTAGATGCCCGTAGTATGCATTAGTAAAGGATTTTGCAATTTGGACAATGTTATCCTTTAGCATGGGGGCTTTGAAACTTTCCACCTCAGTCTTAAGTAACATAAATTTTGCTTTTGAAAAGTTTTTCATGGTGGTTTCCTTGTCCAGGGGTGGGGGTGGAATGTGGATCTCCAACGTGATTTGTTTATGGTCAGATCTCACCAGTGAGGGGTTGACCTCTGGTGTGGAGCACAGGTCTCCCATGTTGGTGATGACCAGGTCCAATATGTTGTCACCTCTGGTGGGAGCATTGACCTGTTGATCCAGAATGTTTGAATTTATAAATTCTAGGAAATGTTGGGCAAGGGAGTTAGTACTTGAGTAGTTCTCCAAATTAATGTTTGGGTAATTGAAATCACCCAATATTAGGGTGTTTGGTAGGACCTTTATATTTCCCAGTGTTTCCAGAAATGTGGAATGGGGGTCCTGGGACATGGTGGGTGATCTGTAGCTAGCTACAATTTGAATTGCAGTTTTGCCCATTGTTAGTTGCACATGGATGATCTCTGAAGCAGCGTGCTGTGCCACTAACTTGGAGGTGTGGGTATTCTTGATGAATGTGGATAAGCCCCCACATTTTGTATTTTGGTCCGGGTTCTTTGGCTGAAATGTATGGTATGAGTTGTAGCCTGGTATTGCTGGGGTGCTCTCTGGATCCTTAAACCAGGTTTCGGTTACTGCACATATATCGATTTTCTCCATACTAAGGAGTGCCTCGACTGCGTGCATTTTGAGGTTTAGACTTCTGGCATTGAGTAGCATTGCCCTCAGTTTTTTGTTACTTGTGCTATTTATGGCGGTGGGTTTGTCTTTTGAGCCTTGCCTAAAAAAGGCACTATGGGTGTGGCAAGAGCCTTGGCCAGTATTCGAAAGCCTAAGGGTGACAGGTGCAAGCTGTCTCTAGCAAAGCAGCGTGGCTTGTGGAGCATGTCATCCCAGGCGGACAGACACTGGATCCCCTTTGAATGACACCAGAAACTTAGCCAAATGTTGAAATTGATAATTGTTTCTTTATACTGTGGTATCATTCTTGGTGAGGGCAAGATGCTACTCAAGATCAGGGTCATACTGGTTTGGGCTACGAAATCAGAGAGCTCTTCTATGTCTCTTTTTATGTAGTCCAGTGAGGTATGGCTCAGGTCATTCACACCAACATGGAGAATGACAGAGTCATATTTGTACTTGTTCTGGAGTGACCTGAGTGCTTGCGTTATGTGGTGGATCCTGGCACCCGACAGGCAGCTAGCAGTAAGCTTCCCCTTATTCAGTCTAGTGAGTGGGACGTCAGTGTGCCTGACTATAGAGTCACCTATTACTAGTATGCTGGGTATGTTATTTTGCCTTAAGGGCTGTGATTGCATGGCACACTGGATTTGTGAAGTATGTGTTTCATGATTTGTGTTGGGGGGGTGGAGGTTGCTTGGATGTCTGCTTTGGAGGTCTCTGTCACTTTTGCAGATTTTTATTTAGAGCCTCTGAGTATGTTTTCATGTATTTATGTGTATTTTTTGCCGGTGCTGGTTTAATGGGTCTATGTGAGACTGGTGGTGTGATGTAAGTATTTCACTTATCCTCTTGACTGTCTGATCCAGCCTTGGGTTGAGAGAGCATAGCCTCCAGTTTGGCTGTGTAATTGCATCTCTCACATGTATTAGTGTTTGGTGGTAGGAGGAGACGGTTGTCTGTGTACATGAGGCAGTTGTAACATTGCCTCAAAATGCCCAGATTCACCAGTTGGACTGGACAGTACACCTGAAACTGCCTTTTGGACATGCCTGGATAGGTACAGTGAACTGTTTTACTGAATGGCTGGTAAGGTTGAATACCTTGTGCTTCCGTACAGTATAGGAGGGTCTAGTGCTAGGGTTTATAAGTACTTGCTATGAGTTTTGAGCAAGTGCCAGGCTGAGAAATGAATGGCTTGAGTGCTTAATTTGAAAGTTTGTCTAGTTCCAAGGGAAAAATTGAAGAGAAGACTTTGTGGAGCCGGGAATAGTTATACACTAGCTAACCGGTGCTGCCTGGTGTGCAAAACTGGGCAAATGCGGTATTTATAGCAGGGAAATGAAAGAGATAGAAATTAGCCCAAAATGGCAAATAAACTACTAATTTCTGGGTTGAAACCTCTCCTCCAGGGACAGATAGGCTGCTCAAAGCTTCCCACAGGTGAACAGAGAAACTTCCTTCTATCCAAGTAAGGTATGGGCAAACACAGAGATTTGTACACAGCCCTGAATTCAGCATTTAACCTGAAAACTGGACTATACTAGCTTAGAAAGGCAGGAAAAGAGTATTTTTTTTGTTTTTTTTTCCCCAAAAATAAAGCAGATAGAATAAAAAAAAACTCTTTAAATGCACAGAAAAGGATACGTATTGTTATATATCTCAGATCAGAGTTGTAGTCAATGCCCCTAATAATAAAGTAGGAAGAAACGCAAATACAGTAAAAGCAGATGAATATAATGCAATATATATATATATATATATATATATATATATATGTATATATATCTAAAACAGAAGAAAATGAACAACTGATTTAAACAAGTTACCCAATTAACTAGAAAAAATCTCAAAACTGAGTCCTGCTCCAGCAGTCTTCAATCAGACAAGTTCTAACTCCACACTCCTGCTGCTAGGGTGCAGAGGAACCTTCTCCAAAAAAGATGGTCTGGGTCAGTGCTCAAGTTATACAAACAAAGCTAGATTCAGCAGGCCTGAATCTGGTCTATGCTGCAACAACAAGGCACACCAATTTCAGAAAGAAACAGTTCAAATAAGCAGGCACAATAAGCCTGTGACCAGAAATTCCCAGCTCAGAATGGCAGAATCCAGTCTTCCACAAGAGTGCAGATCACACCTTCTTAATGTAAAAAAACTGGCCCGAAGCCCGAGTGCTTAAACCAGAACTAATACACTTTAGAACAGACACTAAGCCTTCAATCAGCAGCTCCCAACTCAGAAGTATGCAAGCTTCCTGCCCTGCCACAAAATTGCAGACCACAAACCCTCCTCATGTGAAACAACTGGTCTAAAGCCCAAGTGCATAATCCAAAGGCTTCAAATAACAGTTACAATTTAATTGGCTACTAACAAGCAGTAATAAATGCAGCAGAATAAATGCTATTAAGTACTTTTAAGAACAGGCAGCAAGAGAAAAATAAGTAACAAAGTAGGAAGAAACACAAACACAGTAAGCAGATAAATAAAGTGCAAAAATTTTTTTTTTCTCTCCGTATTAGGTAGAATGAGCTAAAGACACTAGAATGGGAGGAGTGTCACAGATCAAATATACAGTAGGGGTGGGCAATTGCAAAGCCACCAAGTATAAAATGAAAACACCAATAGGGAGGGCAGGGTGGGGGAAAAATCAACTCAGAAAAATAACACGTTCAACACAGATCAGAAGCCAGCAAATATTATAGATCTAAATCAATCAAGCAAAAGCAATTAGGATACTCTAGAACTTTGGAAAGAAGTGCCAAAAAATATACTTATCAATTTATATTTTGAGTTGTTTCAGCAGCACTCTCAGTCAGAACTTAATTAGATTCAAGCAATGAATGCAGAGGTAACTAACAGGGAATCTTAATTATACCAGCAAGCCTTGAGACAATCAGATAAAACACACAAGTTGTTTGGCCAGTATTCAACAGAGCAGGATTAAGGATGGGGGAAAAATAGCACTTTCCACTCAGAAAAATAACACTTTCAACACAGATCAAAAGCCAGCAAATATTATAGATCTAAATCAATCAAGCAAAAGCAATTAGGATACTGTAGAACTTGGGAAAGAAGTGCCAAAAAATATACTTATAAATTTATATTTTGAGTTGTTTCAGTAGCACTCTCAGTCAGACCTCAATTAGATTCAAGCAATGAATGCAGAGGTAACTAACAGAGAATCTTAGTTATACCAGCAAGCCTTGAGACAATCAGATAAAACACACAAGTTGTGTGGCCAGTATTTAACAAAGCAGGATTAAGGATGGGGGAAAATAGCACTTTCCACTCAGAAAAATAACACTTTCAACACAGATCAGAAGCCAGCAAATATTACAGATCTAAATCAATCAAGCAAAAGCAATTAGGATACTGTAGAACTTTGGAAAGAAGTGCCAAAAAATATACTTATCAATTTATATTTTGAGTTGTTTCAGTAGCACTTTCAGTTAGAACTCAATTAGATTCAAGCAATGAATGCAGAGGTAACAAACATGGAATCTTAATTATACTAGCAAGCCTTGAGACAATCAGATAAAACACACAAGTTGTTTGGCCAGTATTTAATAGAGCAGAATTAAGGGTGGGGGAAAAATAGCACTTTCCACTCAGAAAAATAACACTTTCAACACAGATCAGAAGCCAGCAAATACTATAGATCTAAATCAAGCAAGCAAAAGCAATTAGGATACTGTAGAACTTTGGAAAGAAGTGCCAAAAATATACTTATCAATTTAGATTTTGAGTTGTTTCAGTAGCACTCTCAGTCAGAACTCAGTTAGATTCAAGCAATGAATGCAGAGGTAACAAACAGGAACTCTTAATTATACTAGCAAGCCTTGAGACAATCAGATAAAACACACAAGTTGTTTGGCCAGTATTTTACAGAGCAGGATTAAAGGTGGGGGAAAAATAGCACTTTCTACTCAGAAAAATAACACTTTCAATACAGATTAAAAGCCAGCAAATATTATAGATCTAAATCAATCAAGCAAAACCATTTAGGATACTGTAAAACTTTAGAAAGACGTGCCAAAAATATTCTTATCAATTTATATTTTGAGTTGTTTCACTAGTAGTTTTATGCAGGCAAAACTAATAGAATGCTAAAAGAACACATTTTAGAACATATGAGGGACATAGTAAACATAAAAGACAGTAGTGTTTTAGCAAAACATGTAGAAGCAGAAGGGGTGCACCATGTTTTTAATTTTTAGTTTTGGAAGTTTTGGAGGAAAATATCAGATGGGGTGACATTAACAATAGAACAGAGAAGACTGAGCAAAAATGGATTCTGCAACTCAATGCAGACAAACCCCCAGGTATAAACGAAACTGTTTCTCTGAATTTATTTATTGTTTTTAATATATTTTATGTCTATAGATGTTTCTTCTATTAATTTTATTAATTGAATCTAATATGAATATTTAATTGATTGCCTTTACTGATTGGTTATCAGAAAGGAGTGCACATTAAGCAGAATATGAGATGTTTTAAGTCTGATGAAGAGATCTGGATGGTCGTGAAAGCACTCATTTTGTCTATGCATTAAATAATTTTCCTTCTACTGTGGCAGTTCAGCTTTTTTATATATATTACTACCACATTTGACCCAGGGCATGGTGGTGCCAGTGCTACTCCTGGCAGAGCCAGTTCCCATGTTCATGGCAGGAGACAGTGAACTATCCAGTCTGCCATGTATGGTCCACTGCTGTCCAACATACCCATGTGTTGGGCTACCACATGGCTTGACTGTGTACACTTATGGACTCATACATCAGTGTCATATGTAGGTCACCAACAGATACAGACAGCACCTCTCCATGGCTCAGCTGACCAACACACTTTACTGACTCCCACACATGATGTCAACTGTTTTGTGCAGTCTAGGCCTCTGACATCCCCCACACTACACCCTGTGCATGTGATGATACCTGTGCCACATCCCTTTCCTACATACCAATGATGCAGGGACATGCAAATAATGTCTGCTGCACAGGGTGACTATAGTACATTACATGACATTATTTACTTTGGTTCTTTTATGCCATGACAGGTGCTGTCTGCTGGCATGTGCCATGAGTACACATTAACATATTTGTTCCTTTGTTGCATGATGTTAGATTGGCAGAGATGTCGCAGACTGACAGGTGTCTCTCAGAACTTTGTATGTTTCCGTTGCAGGGATCTGAGTGGCTACGCTGTGGAGACTTAGTGGCAATATAGTGACTCAGGATGGCATGGTAGCACAGCAGACATATGACATCAGCAAGGTAAGGCTTTATATGTGCATACTTACCTAGGTGCATTTATGAACAGCAATGTTTCAGGGGCAAGGGGCAGACAGGGTAATCATGCATGCATACCCAGTGACAATATATGGCAACCTTGATACGAGTCACCTGGGTGTTCTGTACCTACAAATGTAGGTGCTGGCAGATAGTGTTTATGCCTAGGTAAATATGGGCTATTTAGTGGCAGCAGGTACTCACGGGGCCATAAAATGTATAATCATTGAACACACATAGACAAGAGACAGTGTTTCAAGGTGGTATAGTTACAAACATACACAGAGTTGCCTTTTTCTGAGATTAGAACCCCTGTCTATCTAGTAGTATACACTACAGCAGTAAGTACTTATTGCATGCGCCATGAAGTTTATACATTTTGGAAGTGTTTGCTACTGCTGTTAAGGAGTATTGATATAAGCAGGCCCTGTATAGGAGGCTAATGGGTGAGTTGACAGGAGCTCAAAATGTATAAAAATTGCACTCAGACAGGTGAGACAGGCCCACTACTGCAAGGGGATATATTTGTACACACACATTCATATAGTTGCCCTTTCTGAGTTTAGAACCCCTACCTATCCAGTAGCATATACTATGGCACTAAATGCTTATCACATGCACCACAGAGCTTATGTGCTTTGAAAGTGTTTGCCACTGCTGT
This sequence comes from Protopterus annectens, assembly GCF_019279795.1. Classification (NCBI taxonomy): domain Eukaryota; kingdom Metazoa; phylum Chordata; order Ceratodontiformes; family Protopteridae; genus Protopterus; species Protopterus annectens. The sequence continues at coordinate 678,599,371 of NC_056749.1, read as the reverse complement.
TGAGGTGGATGATATCAGCAGCTGTTGCCAGGGGAGGCCACAGTTGTGGATGATGCTAATCGCAGGGCCATAAAATGATTGATCATTGCACAGACATAGGCCTGATTGGCATGTCTGTACTGCTGTATTGGTAATAGCTACATACCCACACAAGGAGGCTGATGTTAGATTACAACCCCTCCCTACCTACCATCACACACTACAGCTCACAGTACTACTTGCATGCGAGATATATATATATATATATATATATATATATATATATATATATATATATATACATGTATAAAATCTGTCTATATACACACACACACACACACACACACACACACACACACACACACACACACACACACACACACACACACACACGCACTGATTCTCTTCTACATGGTTTTATAGGCATTCATGCTTGAATTTATACATTGTTTTTAATATATTTTATGTCTATAGATGTTTCTTCTATTAACTTTATTAATTGAATCTAATATAAATATTTAATTGATTGTGTTTACTGATTGGTTATCTGAAAGGTATACACATTAAGCAGAGTATGAGATGTTTTAAGTCTGATGAAGAGATCTGGGTGGTTGTGAAAGCACTCATTTTGTCTTTGCATTAAATAATTGTCCTTCTACTGTGGCAGTTTGGCTTTCTTATATATATTAATACCACATCTGACCCAAGACATGGTGGTGCCAGTGCCGCTCCTGGCAGAGCCAGTTCCTATGTTCATGGCAGGAGACAGTGAACTGTCCAGTCTGCCATGTATGGTCCACTGCTGTCCAACATACCCACATGTTGGGCTACCACATGGCTTGACTGTGTACACTTATGGACTCATACATCAGTGTCATATGCAGGTCACCAACAGATACAGACAGCACCTCTCCATGGCCCAGCTGACCAACAACCTTTCCTGACTCCCACACATGATGTCAACTGTTTGGTGCAGCCTAGACCTCTGGCATCCCCCCACACTACACCCTGTGCACGTGATGATACCTGTGCCACATCCCTTCCCTCCATACCAATGATGCAGGGACATGCAAATACTTGTCTGCTGCACAGGGTGACTATAGTACAATTACATGACATTATTTACTTTGGTTCTTTTATGCCATGACAGGTGCTGTCTGCTGGCATGTGCCATGAGTATACATTAACATGTTTGTTCCTTTGTCGCATGATGTTAGATTGGCAGAGATGTTGCAGACTGACAGGTGTTTCTCAGAGCTTTGTATGTTTCTGTTGCAGGGGTCTGAATGGCTACACTGTGGAGACTTAGTGGCAATACAGCGACTCAGGATGGCATGGTAGCACAGCAGACATATGACATCAACAAGGTAAGGCTTTATATGTGCATACTTACCTAGGTGCATTTATGAACAGTGGTGTTCCAGGGGCAAGGGGCAGACAGTGTAATCCTGCATGCATACCCAGTGACAAGATATGGCAACCTTGATATGAGTCACCTGGGTGTTCTTTACCTACAAATGTAGGTGCTGGCAGATATCATTAATGCTTAGTTAGATGTGAGCTATTTAGTGGCAGCAGGTACTCATGGGGCCTTAAAATGTATAATCATTGCACACACATAGACAAGAGACAGTGTTTCAAGGTGGTATAGTTACAAACACACACACAGAGTTGCCTTTTCTGAGATTAGAACCCCTGTCTATCTAGTAGTATACACTACAGCAGTAAATACTTATTGCATGTGCCATGAAGTTTATACATTTTGGAAGTGTTTGCTACTGCTGTTAAGGTGGATGACATCAGCAGGCCCTGTAAAGGAGGCTAATGGGTGGATTGACAGAGCCTCAAAATGTATAACCATTGCACTCAGAGAGGTGAGACAGGCCCACTACTGCAAGGGGATATATTTGTACACACACATTCATATAGTTGCCCTTTCTGAATTTAGAACCCCTACCTATCTAGTAGCATATACTATGGCACTAAGTCCTTATCACATGCTCCACAGAGCTTATGGGCTTTGAAAGTATTTGCCACTGCTGTTAAGGTGGATATCAGCAGCTTTTGCCAGGGGAGGCCACAGTTGTGGAGGACGCTAATCACAGGGCCATAAAATGATTGATCATTGCACAGACATAGGCCTGATCGGCATGCCTGTACTGCTGTATGGGTAATAGCTACATACCCACACAAGGATGCTGATGTTAGATTAGAACCCCTCCCTACCTACCATCACACACTACAGCTCACAGTAGTACCTGCATGTGAGATATATATATATATATATATATATATATATATATATATATATATATTTAAGTATATAAATAAAATCTGTCTATACACACACACACACACACACACACACACACACACATATATATATATATATATATATATATATATATATATATATATATATGGGTCTACTTCATTTCACTGAAAGCTCATTTCACTGAAAACTAATTTGACTGAAACTCATTTAATTGAAAGTTATAAATGACTTTTTCCCCACTATAGTGGGATCCTGGAGTCAGTATATAAAGTAAGTGGGTGTGGGGCCACACATATGTGGGCCCCCCACATAGTTTGGTTATATATTGGCTTGCGGAAAGTGGTATTCATTGGACTTGTAAGTATCCATACCTATGGTTTTAAACATTTAAAATTGGTGGGGGTCTACACATCCCACGCCCCCACACCCCACCTTACTTTATATACTAACTGCACTACAGTGGGGAAAAGGCCATACATAACTTCCAACTAAATGAGTTTCAGTCAAATGAGTTTTCATTCAAATGAGCTCTCAGTGAATTGTGCGCAGGCAACTGAGTTTAGGTGAAATGAAGTAGACCCCATATATATATATATATATATATATATATATATGTGTGTGTTTGTGTGTGTGTGTGTGTGTGTGTGTGTGTGTGTGTGTGTGTGTGTGTGTGTGTGTGCGCGTGTGTGTGTGCGCCACATACTACTAGATTAGGGTAATCATGTCTGAGGGGGATAGGGAGAGACAGTTACATATACATAGCTGTCTGTATGCTAAGAGATATATTGACATCTCAGTTATTTAGGCAGAGTTATCAGACATGGGTCGACACTTGCTAAGTGTAGGAGCATGCCCACTGTAGCTGTCAGTAAGTCCATGGTGACTCCATGCCAGACATACCTGTATTCCAGTCTGGAATTTTGTGTGCTACAGCCAATTGGCTGCTGCACCTGATTCAACAGTCCAGCCCATCCCTGATATTATGTCCAAGGGATTCCCCGGCTGTGAGCAGCACATAATATCCGAGTCATAACTAGCGTGTGTACAGACTGTAATACACTGTACAGGGTTTTGCATCATATATCTGATACGTATTACATAGCATTGTGATTTTCTGGTACATCAGTGGCAAATCATTATAGGGGGAATTCAATAAACCCTACATGGAATGATTTTCCATGTACGCATAGTGGCACGGTCCCAACATTGAAACCGGCAGCTGAGTGATTCAGTAAACAGAGCAGAGGAGTGTGCACGAGCGTGCGGACATGAAAGTGTCTTGGAATGCAAATCACCTCATAAGTAGGTGAAATCCATGTAAATGAGGGTGATTTGTGTTCAGGTGAGCAGAAAGGTATCCATATAGGAACCGTGTTGGTGTCAGAAATGTACACTGAAAATAACCCTGTACAGAAATGTAAAAAATAAACAGTGGCTGTAAAAACCAAAAAGAAAAAAAAAGGTTGGATATTGCAATGTAGGCATGGAGATGCCCAAAACTATGCCCAGTGAGTCCAACAAGCAAAGCAAATCATTATAAAATATTCATTTCTTTAATACACCTATTACGTTTGCAGAGCGAGCAGCAACAGGCAAACATGCCATTATAGAAAAAAAATATATCAAAATGTTGAAAAACTGAAAATAACACATTTGCAAAAATAATGCATTATAGTGCCCTGCATAAAGAGTATGCAATGGCAGGTTTCAGTGGTTGCTAAGGAGGCAGGCCTTGGAGTAGTGAAGTATCCAGGGTATATGCAAGGATTTGTATGCAAATAAGCCGGGGTTACTGAATAGCAAAAATGGGCCACTATGTCCACAGATACAACCCGTGTAGGTTCAGAACCATTTTGATGTTAGTAGAACAGGTAGCTGACATCAACAGGGGGTGTGTAACTATATGTTTAAGCAGAATGGAGCTCAGCGGTGCCAGTTTGCGCTCAACTAAGCAGGGGTGCGTGTCCAGTGCTGCTAAGCTGTGTTAAGGCCTGTGGCACATGTTTTAGCTGGTTTAAGCTACGTTGAGCATGCCCATGAATGGGGGTGTATCCAGACTGCTGATCACTGTTTATACTAGTGCGTGGGTTTGCGTAACTTGCTGCAGTGCTTAGCAGTGAAATAAATCTAAAAAAAATTAATAAATAAAAGGAAATAGCCTGGTAAAGCCACTCAAGTATTAATGACTGATAAGCCCTGTTCCACTGACACTGGGCCATTCAAAACCTTCAATGATAAACCTGGTAGGTGGAATGCCTCATTCTCAGCCAATCACACATCACCTGCAGCACACCACTATAAAATATGCATACAATCTTCGATCGGATTTTTCCCACATACTCTGCACCACTGGAGTACACACTTGGGAATTTTAACTGACAAAATTATAGGGTCTGCTGCTGCTATGCTACATCTGTACGTGCTAGAGGCTGAGGTCAATGCTGGTGCTGATGCTGACAATAGGCCTAGACTGCAAAGACCTGCTGGGGACATGGTGGGGGTCTCACAGGCATCTGCATCCAGGGTATTCTACCAGTTCCTGGCTGACATGCAAACACATGCCAGTGAATACATATATTTACCCCTCACCCCTGAGGAGAGGGCAACCAATATGCATCTGTTCCACTACGTAGCACACTAGCCTGAGGTACTGAGTGCTATAGACTGCACTCATGTGCACAAACCACCACCTGTTGAAGAGGGTAGAGTCTACATCAACCGCAAGGGGTATCACTCCATTAACTGCCAGGTCGTGTGCAATGCCAAGGGCATTATCATGAATGTGTGGGCTGGTAGCTCTGGCAGTTATCAAGACTCTCACATCTGTCATGCATCACAGCTCTACCAGACATTTGCCAGGGGAACATCCCATACGGTCATCTACTGGGGATGCTGGCTATGCACTGGAACCATGGATGATGACATTCATCAGAAATGCACACACACTTACCAAAGAATGTCATAATGAGGCACACGCAGAAGCTAGGAACATCATAGAGTATGTGTTTGGGCTGGCCAAGTAATGGGTCTGCTACCTTAATATATCTGGTGACATATCTCTCAACCTCTTAGAGCAAAAAAATCTGGACAACGCCTAAATGATGGGTGGGACAAATAGGGACAGATTTTAAATATTGCTCTTACAAACTTAGAAAGTTGCTAGAATGATAGGTGTTGGATTAGCATGAATTTTCTGAAGGATGTGGAGTCTTAAACTCAAATATTTATCATTATTAATGACTTTGATCCTCAATTATTTGCCAGAAAGGTACAGATTTTAAAGGAACACACCAAAAATATGAGGCAAAAATCTGGACAGTCTGTGAAAATCTATACAGTTGCGAGGTATGCCTGGTGGAGTCCTGCAGTTCTCTCCAGCCACAGTTGCACACATGTTCACAGTATTTCCCATGCTACATGATATGATCCTGTGGAAACAGCTGCAGCAGGATCATCAGAGTGAAGGGACCCACAGCCCCTGCCAGTGCCAAGGTCCCCACAGCCTCAGCCACAGGAGGATTCAGAGGAGGAATCCCCCAGAGCCTGTCTCTTTTGGCAGATGTAAGCATGCCCAGTATGCCCTGGCCTTGGCAAAGAAGCAACGCATAGCATATGCACTGACATCCTATTGACCTAGGGACTAACACCTCACTCTGTCTCACATACATAGTAAAAAGGATGCCAGCCACACCACACAGTCTGTACCTTACTATGTATTGGCTGTGTACTGCGTGCATCTGACAGAGTCAGCCCTGAAGCACTGTTATCTCAACTGCTGTAGGCACAAGGTAAGTCACTCTTCTTTGCAACAAATGTATGAGGTACTAGACTATGGTAGCATATGTATGGACCTGCCACATGTATGCAAGGGAATAGAGTGGTCTACTGGGATACCTGCAGACAACTGACAGCTATGTGGGACAACAGAAACTCTCTGCCCAGTAGTGGCTGTCCATAATGTGCAGTAGGCCCCAAGACAGCAAAACCCACTGCACTATTTGAGGGAAATGACAAACAGTGGGATCATAGGACAGATGCACGACTGTCAATGCTAGAGTGCCCTACCCCCCAACACATCCATGTTCCCATACAACTGCAGTAACATTATGTTTTCAAGGTAATAGCAGCTGACCAAACAATCCAAGGGCTATCCCAATCAAGCTGGTGACATGTTCCTTTTCCACAATATGCAGGGGTTAATGTGCTATGTATATTAGTGGTTGATAGTGTCAGGAATTAAACTGCACTGTCTGGTGGCTCCTGTGTCCTAGTGGGCTAAGTACATTACCATGGTTGATGGTGTTCATGGTTCGAGAATGGCTGTGCTTACTATTTTGCATGTGAGCTACACCTATGGTAGGAATTCTACAGACTGTCCATATGTCAATATTTGTTACTGCAAGAAAGCTGGATAAAGCCAGAGACAATGGACGGACAGGGGGCCACAGATATGGATAGTACACAGCTCTGAGTAACCTAGATGTTTGCTAGTAGAACAGCAGGTTGTAACAAGTAAGATTAGCAGGAAGATGCAAAGGCTGTCACATAACTGTGTCAGTACTTACAGCACGTCAGTGGGCACCGTCATACCACTCAAATGTACAGAGTTTTGCAGAATGTCCACATTTTTGCCTCATATTTTTGGTCTGTTTTTCATAACATTGTAGTTTTCTGGCAAACTAGTGGCAAATCAATAAAGGTTGACGTTAGAAAATAATGACAGACATTTGAGATGCAGACTTCATACCCTTCAGAAAACTCATGCTAATCTGAAACCCTTTATTCTACCAACTAAGTCTGTAAGAGCAATATTAAAAAAATGTCCCTATTTTTTGGCCTGTGTCCCACTTTTATATATGGCTTTGTCCAGATGTCTTGCTCTAAGAGGTTAAGAGGCATAGGCACCATGTAGGATTATAATACCAATACAACACAAACTGTCTGAGAACCAGAGCAGACATATGAGCCACAATGCCGGACATCCTGTAAAACAGGTACAGTCAGAGGTGTGAAGTCTGTAACCCCGTGTGTGGTGTTACATCTTGCACACCAGTCACAGCATACCTACAGCTACATAGAGCAGCAGCTGTGGACAAAGTCAGGAACAGGAGTGGGACAAAGGCCCACATATAAGGTTCATAGGTTGGTACTAGGCTATCAGTCCTAGGACCTATGCAAGCCTAGCCATAACAATTCCATGACTATTTCTTCCAACAGTATTTACTTATTTACAGAAGGATGAACTACTGGCCAGACAAATGTAGAAAATGCAGAGTAGAACAGATTGTGCAGTAGCACGGGTTCTCTGCTGTGCATGGAGTCAGTAACTCAAATGTCTGTCATCAGTTCCTCATGTCACTCTATAATGATCTGCCACTGATGTACCAGGAAATCTCATTGCTATGTAAAACATACCAGACATATTATGCAAAACTCTTTTCAGTCTAATACAATCTGTACATACCCTAGGTATGAGTTAGATATTATGGCCAGCACACAGCTGGGGAATCCCTTGGGCAATATATCAGGGAAGTGCTGGACTGTTTAATCAGGTGCAGCAGCCAACTGGCTGTAGCACACAAAATCTCAGACTGGAATACAGGTAGGTCTGGCCTGGAGTCCCCTTGTAAGTACTGACAGTCACACTGGGCATGCTCCTACACTTAGCTAATTTCAGCCCATGTCTCTCATCTGCCTATAAAATTGAGATGTCAATATATCTCTGTGCATACAGACAGCTATGTATACCGAATTGTCTCTCCCTATCCCCATCAGACATGATTACCCTTATCTATCAGTATCTGGCACATATAACATATATATATCTGTAGAGTTTTATACATATATATATATATATATATATATATATATATATATATATATATATATATATATATATATATATATATATATATATATATATATATATATATATATATATATATATATATAAAGAGACAGAGAGAGAGAGAGAGAGACAGAAAGGTATACAGTGATGTAGTGCTGCAACCACTTGTAGACTAATTGTAACCAGTGGCACATGTAACTAGTACAGTGAGTTGCAGTGTGTAATAGTAGGTAGGTAGGGGTTCTAATCTCACATCAGCCACCTTGTGTGTGTGTGTATAGATATTTTGCATACAGCAGTATACACACACCTAACAAGCCTATTGTGCAATGGCCAATCATTTTATGGCCCTGTGACTAGTGTCCTCCAAGCAGTGGTCTCCTGTCAACAATTGCTGATGTCATCCACCCCAACAGCAGTGACAGATACTCTACAAGCATGTAAGCTCCATGGTGCATGCAATACATGCATGGCATTATACTCTATACAACTAGACAAGTAGGGGTTCTAATCCCAACAATGGCAAGTCTGTGAGTGTGTGTGTGTATGTATATCTCCTTGCAGCAGTGTGTCTGTCTTGCTTTGTGTGTGTGCAATGCCAATACATTTTAAGGCCTGTGCCTACCTGTTAACCCCCCAATTGGCTTTCTTTACAGGGCCTGCTGATGTCACCCACCTTAGTAGCAGAGTTATACACTCTCCAAGCATATAACTCCAGTGGTGCATGTGATAAGTACACACCACTATAATATACAACTAGATAAGTAGGGGCTCTAATCCCAACAATGGCAACTCTGAGAGTGTGTTTAAGTATATCCCCTTGCAGGAGTGTGTCCATCTTGCCTATGTTTGTGTAATGCCAATATATTTTAAGGCCTGTGCCTACCTGTCCTGTTAACCACAACATTGGCTTACTTTACAGGCCTGCTGATGTCATCCACCTTAGAAGCACAGTTAGACATTCTTCAAACCCATAAACTTCATGGTGCATGCAATAAGTGTGTAGCACTCTACTATATTTAACTATCTAGGTAGGGGTCCTAATCTCAAAACTGGTACCTCTGTAAGTGCATGTGTGTGTAAGCATATCCCCTTGCAGCAGAGAGACAGTCTTGCCTGTGTGTGTGTGTGTGTGTGTGTGTGTGTGTGTGTGTGTGTGTGCACGTGTGCACATGTGTGTGTGTGTGTGTGTGCATGTGTGTGTGTGTGTATGTGTGTGTGTGTGTGTGTGTGTGTGTGTGTGTGTGTGTGCGTGTGTGTGTGTGCGTGTGTGTGCGTGTGTGTGTGTGTGTGTGCATGTGTATGATGGTTATACCATTTTGAGGGCCTGTGCCACCTTGTTAACCCCCCATTGGCAACCTATTTAGGGCCTACTGATGTCATACACAATAGAAGCACAGTTGGACACTCCCCAACCACAGTAGCTGAATGGCACATGTGGTAAGTACATAGCATTATACTATATGTAACTTCATAAGTAGAGTATTCCAATCTCAAAACTGACAGCTTTGCTAGTATTTGTGTGCATGTAAATCTATCCCCTTACAACAGTGTGTCTGTCTTCCCTGTGTGTATGCAATGGTTATACAATTTTAAGGGCCTGTGCAAACCTGTTAACCCCCCATTGGCAACATTTACAGAGCCTGCAGATGTCATCCACCGGAACAGTAGTGGCAGTCACTCCAAAAACACATAAGCTCCTTGGCACATGTGATACGTATGTAGCACTATACTATGTACAACTAGACAGGTAGGGGTTCTACTCTCAACAAGGACAGTTCATGTTCATACGTGTGTGTAAATTATAGTCCATATTTGGCCAGATGTGTCAAACATTTCCTACATTTGTCTAATAGTTGCATAAAACAGTCATTTGACATCAGAAACACCTACATGTTGTGGGGAATAGCATAATATAGGCAAATGCTACAAAAATAAGATGTTATATTGGCAAAGGTGAAGTTCTGTCCTTTGCACTCGCCATGGGTCTGGTTTGTCTTGTCACCTCTAAAGTTACTACAAAAAGTGTCCCGCATAGTGCATTTGATAAGGTGGCAACCCTAGTCTGTCTTGTCTATGTGTGCACAATATGTATACATTTTGAGGCCCAGTGAATATTTGCTGCCCCTAAATAACCCACATGTATCTAGGCATGAATGCTACCCACCACCACCTACATTTGTAGGTACTGATCACGTTTGCGGACAACTGTAAGTTGGGTGCTGTCTGTCATTGACTCCCCAAATGATGTTAACATACTGCATGAGAGTCTCGCATCAACCATGGACTGGTGCCAAGGTCCTGGCCTCAAGCTAAATGCAAAAAACTGTATCATCATACCATTTGGCAAAGACACAGCCCCACTGTTTACCACATCAACAGCAACCCCCTAAACACACAACCTGTATTGAGAGATCTGGGTACTCAGGTTGATAACAATTTTACATTCAACCATCATGCTGTGGTAGTGGTCATAAAAGCCTTGTACACAGTTCATCTCATAGGTAAAGGGATTGCATCCAGAAAAAAGGTGGTCATTACCTCCTTATAGTCCTTGCTCAGTAGACCAATATTTTAGTACAATGCCCTGTTTGGTATGTCACCTATCCAGACAACTGCACCAACTGGAAAGGCCATGGTAATACCTCAAAAGGTAATCCATGGCCTCAAACACCCATCCCTTGCAGACAGGCTCAAATCACTATTGCTCCACTCAGTATTGAACAGATTGCTCAGAGGTGGGCTGTGTCTTGCCTACAAGGCAATGTTAAACCCTGCCCTACTACAGCTGCCCCATATCCATAAGTCTAACTCCTCATGCATTACCTGCATGACAGGCCTGACTCTGATATGTGACATCAACACAACCTGCTGGAGGGACAGGGTTGTCTCCCAGCAGCTGCCCTGTCTCAGGAATACACTTCCCATACATGTCAAACAGGGTACCATGCTGACCCTCTTCAGGTGCAGCCATGATGAGTGGATGGGAAAACACAAATCTGTCCCAGGGATCCCACCTGTGTCCCTTATTGACAGGGGCAACAGGTGCTGATTGATGTTTCTTTTGAGGATAAACTAATGGCGAAGTTTGTAAGAGCCCCAGGTCCATTACTCTAGTAACCTCCTATGATCTATGAACCTATGGTCCTTCTGAACTCTCAGGTGATATGCATCAAGAGCAGCATGTCGTGTCACGGGGTATGCATGCAAGATTACACTGCATGTTCCCATTGTCCCTGACATGTTGTTCTACACATACTCACCTAGGTAAACATGCACATATACAGCAGTACCTTGAAGTCACTTTTCTGCATTGTCACCATGCCATCCTGAGCCCCTGTATTGGCAGTAGGTCTCCATGGTGTAGACACACAGACCCTTGAAACAGAAAAAGAAAAAGGTCTGAGAGTCAACAGTCAGTCTGCAATACTACCGCTAATGCAGCATCATGGAACAAAGGTACATACACTTTGATGGGTACTCATAACACACACCAGCAGACCACACCTTACAGTGTATAACACTGCTGCAATACAAACTGTCATGAAATATACTATGGTCACACTATGCATCAGACAAATATTTGCATGTCCCTGCATCGATGGTATGGATGACAGGGATGTGGCACACATATCATCACATGCACAGGGTGTGGGGTTGCCAAAGGCCTAGGCTGTGCCACAGAGTCGACATCATGTGTGTGAGTGTGTGTGTGTGTGTGTGTGTGTGTGTCTGAAGGGGTGCTGGTTAGCTAGGCCATGGAAAGGAGCTGTTTGTTGGTGCCCTGCATGTGACAGTGATGTGCTAGTGTGTATGTGTACACAGTCAAGACATGTGCTAGCCCTACACAAGGGTATGTTGGACAGCTGTGGACCATACATGGCAGAATGTACAGTTCATCATCTCTGGCCACATACACAGGAAATGGCTCTGCCAGGAGTGGCACTGGCACCACCATGCCCAGGGTCAGATGTGGTACTACTTCCAGATGGTGACTGGGATCTACTGAGTCAGTCTCGCTCACGGGACCAGCCAGGACCCCATGACCATGGCCTGCCATGTTGTGATGTGGACATCACCCTCCCTTCTGTAGTGCTGGAGGTACTGCCACTACAGCAGCATGACTGTGCATGACCACATGAACTCTCAGCTGATCTTGTTGACCTATGTTCATGTGTCCAAAACCCTAATCCCACCACATGTTTCCAGCACAGACAATGCGTGGTCAAAGACTGACAATGTCTCACCCCACTGTCTGTCCACTACATTGGCAAAATGATGCATGGCGTCACCAATGTTGTGGATGGAGTCATGTATGCCAGACAGTGATGCATCCATGATCCTGAGCATCCATCTGGTATTGCATTCAGAATGTGCCTCTGCCCCATGATGGACCCAAACATGCATCAAGTGACTCGTTATGTGACACCTGTGACAGGTGGTGGATGGGCAGTAGTCTTCCTTTGAGCACCCCTGTCAATCTGCCTGTGTGGGACCTCGCTGAATCTCCGGCTATGACTAGTGTCTACACTCACAGATGCCATAGTCACCACACTTTCCTATTTGATGCCACCACCCTCTGACTGTCCAATATCTGTGGCCACAGGGGACTGGGTATGTGTGGGCATACTGACTGTGTGCGGGGACATTGGGGAGGAAGTGGGATGTCAACCTTTAGGACAGATTCAGCCTCCAACAACCCGACCTGTGCATCACTATGGCCGCTATCATCATCAGAGTCCGATGTGACACTGACATCAGGTTGTGAGGGGGACAAACTCCAACCCCCATGGTCACACCTGAGGAGGAAGACAACATGACTACATTAATATCTGCACTATTATGTCTGCTGATCCATACACACACATAGAGATGAGGTGCCACAACAGCATTATACGTACCACACCTTATTACTAATCCCATGTACAAGACACAAGCAGACCACGACAGGCACAGACAAGACAGGCCCTTAACAACATGCAGTGCAGCTATATCTGGTTAATGCTGTCAGTACTATACACCTGTAAGATAAGTGACATGTCAGTGTATGTGATGGACCTTCATCTAAAACACAGTGCACTCATCTCCACCATATTATTGCCCCCTGTATAGCAGACTACATAGACCTTTACAAAAATATGTGCAAATATGTTACAGCTCCTTCAAATATGCTACTGTGATTACCAATTCAATGTACTGCAGTGAACCCCTCCAGAAGTGAACATACAAGTACTGTACTATGGCTAAGCTTAACAGTTGTGTCCATGGCAAACTGGCAGCCCTTAACATTCCTAGGGTATAGATGCACCATAATAAAGCAGTTTTATACTTACCTACTACAGAATTTTGGACTCCGGCCACACCAGATGTACCTATGGAATTGTGGGAGAGAGGTACTGTCAGCAAACGCAAATGTGGCATTTATACAGGATAATATAGGTGTATATCAACGTATACAGTACGAACTGTGATACTGCCCATATTGCTGACATATGTGTCCGCGTGTGCATTACAAACACTCCCTGAAATGCAGATTGACCCGACATCCATGTGCAGGTATGCAGAGGCTGCCACTATGACTGCTATAGTATTAATGTGATGACCACAAGAGGCTTTCCTGGATGCTCCTCTGCTGTGAAAGCTGTGCTGCCCACCTCCATGATGTATGGGGTGATGGATACTTGTGAGGTGGTGGCTGAACCCAGGTTTGCCAGGTACTCCTCTGTGGCCAAGAGTGGTTGTTGTGTTGCAGGCCCTCCACCGGTGCCAGCATGGTCCCTGGCCACAGCTGAGGCCCTTTGCTGTGCAGCATTTATCATGCCTCTGGGCCAGTGTCAGACCTGCTTATAGCTTCTTTCCTGTAGTCCTATGTGTTTTACTGATGCAATGAGGTCTGCCCACAGTGCAGCACATTGTTCCCAAATCTGCTGAATCCTTGACAGCAGGATGTCATGATGCAGTCTGAGGCCATCAACTATAATGTCATTCTTGGTTGCAGAAAAAGGTGGGTTCTTCCATCTGTAAAAACAAGAAGAGAGGAACACATCACAGGACCACATACATTGCTCTCCATTATGTACACACCCTGCGCATCCACATTTGCCAGCACTATCCTCCACTATCTCCTACATCATACCCCGCCATCTACAATCACAGTATGTATGTGGCTATCAGCAACATAGTGGCAAATACATCTTGGGTGTCCCTCCTCATCTTGCTTTTTCCTGCAATTTGCTGAATGTTCTCTAAGGTGTTAAACTGCATATTTTCTGTTGCATCTATTACTGCTTGTTTATAGCCTGTTTAATTTGTATGTGGTAATACTTTTGTTTTAAGTACCTGGGCTGTAGGCCTACCCTTAGGTCTTCCTGGCCTTCCTCCCTCAGATTCTGACAACTATGGCTGGACAATGTCCTACAGTTTCCCCTGCCAGTCTGGTTGATATTGGCATCCTGACACAGTGTAGCAACTGCCCCATGTACATGGACCACCATCTACAAACACCATTAAGGAACACAATTTGTGAGAGATGCAATGACATTAGGAAATTGCAGTCTATGTTCTCTCCCTCTCAAGCCCACATAATTGACACCAAAAAGGTTGTCAACACAGTCAGTACACCTCAAACACCACCCACACCTACACAACACACACCCACATATAAGGAGGTCCTCAATATAAACATCCCCAAACAAAGGAGACCTCCGCGGCAAAGACATATGCAAACTTCACAGCCTTCCATACCACATACCATGCATATCCTCACATCTGTGTCTCACATTCACTAAGGCGTCACCATAAATCAAACATATTAGTCATAGGAGACTCTATTGTGAGACACACAGACGTGCCTCTCAGTAGGCTGTATATGGGGAAGGTCACGGTTAGTTGTCTGTCAAGTGGTAGAATCTGCCATATTACATATGCACTGCTTCTCTCAACAAAAGGGACTGTTATCACTCTGTCATAGTCCATCTTGGAGTGCCTGAACTGAGACGTACCTCCCTCGACTATATGAAGTGAGACATGATTGAGCCCACTGATTATGTGTCCCAGGCAGGCATGTCCCTAGCCTTAAGCAGCATTTTGCTATCATCCAGACTGATGCCACAATACAGTCAGGAAATGATTGACCTTAACAATTGGCTTGGTTTCTGGAACCATTCCAGGGGGATCAGTATATGACAGCCAGGGATGATATGATCAGCAGGCCATGATGCTTTGCCAGAGATGGCTTCCATCTGTCTCACCTGACCTTCAGGCTTCTGGCAATGGTTCTTGCCACCCCAAAGTGTCTTTATTAGGAAAAGTGGTGAGGTTAACACTAGCAACATAAAACTGTCAACAAATCACAAATTGAAAGCCATGCTACTAAACGCTAGGAGTCTAAATGTGAATCTACACTTAATGCAAGCAGTCTTAACCCTGGAAAATGTTGACATCTGTGCAATCACAGACACATGATTCAAAGCTGCATAGAGCACCCCAGTCTTACATAGTCATCCATCCTATCATACAGTCAGACACCAAGGTGTGGGCAGCAAAGCCAAGGGATGTGGAGTTTCACTATATATGAAAGACATACACCACCAGGCTGGTCAAACAATAAGAAACACAGGAGACACACCAGGTGCAGTAAACTATTGCCAAGACCCTATTCAAATCATAGCTAGCTACTGGCTCCCACATGTGAGCAGGAAGCCCATTTTGCCTATATGGACCTGTTCAGCTCTATCAGGATTCAGCTCTATACTATGATCCTGGGTGACTTTGACTACCCAAACATAGACTGGAAGAACTACACATGCCAGCACTCAAATGCTCAGAGATTCATTGAATTTGGCAATGCAAACACATTGGAACAGCTAGTTGCTACCTCCATATGAAGTGAAGATCTCTTCGAGTTGATATTAATCAACACGTGTAACCACTGCAGCATCCCTACAGTATCATCCTCTGTGGTAAAACCAACCATAAAGAGATCACATCTGCAGTCACCATCTCCCACAATACCCATCTAGCTAGCATCAGACATACAAACATCTCCAAAGTTGATTACAGCCTCCTTAGGGATGGCATAAACAGCTTCACATCCCCTCCCCCTCTGTAGGAACTGGTACCAATATCCATAAACACATCAAAGCACTACACGTGCATTTGTATAGATGCATGGAGTCAGGTATACCTGACAGGACTACATCATCCTCTGCAAGAATAAGTAAACCTGTCTGGTGGACATCTGCAATAAATAGACTCTATCACAGGAGTGAAATATGCTGTCCAAGATCAAGAATGAGCATGAGCCCAATTTGAAGCAATGTCTCCTTAGCCTGAACAAGCAAATAACAGCACTACTGAAATCTTGCATTGTTTTGTGACAACCATGCCAAAAGTAGGTGGCACAATTGTGGACATTCTGCAACAGTCTATGCAGTTGTCAGCTCTACCTGATATCCTAGGCCTTATGTACATCCATCAAATATATTTGGCTGTGTACTGATTTGGAGTCTGCATCACAGTCCTAAGTACACTTTATTTAAAATAACTTTATTTCCTTAGCATTATTAATGCAGGAGAACTTTATTTCCTTTATATTATTAATGCAGTGCAACTTTATTTTTGTAAGATTATTAATGCAGTAGAAACTTTTTATTTCCTTAACATTATCAGGTTTCATGCTTTCATCTTTATTGAACTGTTATCAGTCCAGGTATATAACCACATTCATTGCAGTACACTTCTTCTTCTTCTTTCGTTTTTTACCCGGTTAGGGGTCACCACAGTGGATCACCTGTCCGCTCATGATTGGCAGTGGAGTTTTTACGGTGCCGAGGTGCCAGCCTGGTGCCCAACCTTCCACAGAAGGCACATGCATGCACACAGTCACACCTAGGGCCAATTTGGAGTATCCAATCCACCTACAGCATGTCTTTGGGATGTGGGAGGAAATCGGAGCACCCGGAGGAAACCCATGCAACCACAAGGAGGACATGCAGACTCTGCATAGAAGGCACTCCTGCCAAGAATCGAACCAGAGAACCTCTTGCTGTGAGGCGGCAATGCTAACCGCTGCACCACCATGGCCGCCCTCATTGCAGTACACTCCAAAACTGATTATACTACCTGCAGTTACTAATTTCCTCTTTCTTGTTTATATAACTACAGATTGCAAGATACATCTGTACCCACAGCACTCACAGCATAACCCGGCCAGGCACCCTGCATGGTGATCCAGGTTGCGAGCTCTCTCCCCTGCAGTTGTGGGGAGAGAAACACATCATTATGTGTACCTGTCTATCACATATGCAGATTAGGTATTGGTAAGAGAATGCTGACACTACTTACAAACTTGTGGGGCATTGTCATCCCAAGCATCTTGGATTCAGGTGGCCAAGAGATCCCCTTCCAATGCTTCAGGTCATCATAATGGTGATGCACCTGCTCACCTGTGTGGGGGATACCAGTTGCACTGGTGAGGTCATGTGCCAGCCAGTCCCAGGCCTCCAATTTGTACTGTGACCCCTGGTACTAGCCCTGCAGCAGACGGACATCATGGTATTTTACTAGGAGTCCAACCATGACCCTGGACTTCAGAATGCCTCATTGCTTTGCCTGGAAGCATGCACCCTCTCCAACTCCTGCCATAGTTCCTGCAACATCAAACTCCAATAGGTTCTGGCTGTGTTCCCACCTGTTGCACTTAAGGCTGTTTTTCTGCCCTTTGCTACCATTAGGCCATTTTTTAAAATGCAGTGCTCCCCTTAGCACCATGCAAACCAGCTGAGCTCAGCTGAGCAGTGCTCAAACTGGTAATGCTTAGCAATGCTTGCACAAACTCAGCTAGGCTGAGTACTGCTCAAATAGGGATTGCTTAGCAGTGCTTCACACTGCTTAGCAATGCTCAAACCAGCTAGGCACTGTTAAAACATTCCTTGTTTAAGCAGTGCTTGGCTAGGCTTAGCTGTGCTTAGCAGAGCTTATCTGAGTGCAGCAATGAAGGATTTCATAATGTATTTCATATTTGTGTAATTGCAAAATAAATGTTTCATAAATTGTTTGTGTATACATATAATATTTCATCAGGCATTTAAAATACATCTGTTACATGTGTTTGCAATATACATGCTTAATAACCTGTCTGTGTATTCATACAGAATTCAATCATGGCATACATCTCATAAATGTGTATTTGCAAAATAATATTAATAACCTGTCTGTGTAATCATGCAATTCTTTCATCAGGATTTAAAATAACTCTAAGAATGTGTATTTACAAAATAACCAGTCTGTGTACCCAACACTGTACCTAATGCACATAGGTTCATAGGTTGGTACTGGGCTATCTGCCCGAAGGCATATATTAGCCCAGCCATGTTGTGCGGTATTCACCTCCCCTTTAGTAGTTCCCTAGACCCTTGTACTAGCAACTTGTACCCTTGGCCCCTATCTAGTAGTGCTGTTGGTGTGATCCCCGGTGTGAACTTTCTGTTACCCATCTACTCATCAAGGTTCCTCTTGAAAAGTGATAGTGAGGGGCTCTGTCTTATGTAGATCAGGACCCTGTTTCATAGTAAGGGAAGTCTCTGCAAAGGGAATCTATCCCTCCAGCATGTTCTATTCATTGTTGTGTTGAGGTTTATATCCCTAGAGTGTGTAGCTCGAGTAGATTTGGTTTTGCTAAGATGGAGGCATGTTCAAAAATTCTGGGTTGGACATGGCTCTGTACGTTAGACAGAGATCACCTCTGAGAAGGCGGTATGCAACAGAGAACAATTTTAGCTTTTTCAATCCTGCTGCATAAGGCAACTGTTTGAGGCCAGTAATCCTATTGGTTAGCTATCTCTGTGGTCTCTCCAGCTGCTGGAGATGTCTAGCCAGGTACATTCCAATTGGTGCATTGTACTCAATAATGGGTCTGATGAGGCTGTCAATCTAACCATTCAGCTACATGGTCGTGTGAATTGTCTTTATACTTTTATATATCTCTCTCCACTATGTTTAAGCACCCCTGAGCACCACGGTGCCCAGCACAAACCCACTCAGCTTAGCTTAACCTTGACCTTTTTATTCATAATTGAATCCATCCAGTTTCTATTATTAGATGCCTGGTATTTGTCCATTGCTAAGCTCTGTGCTGCTCAAACACATACACATACAAAAAATTAAAATATTTAAATGTTATATTCCAGTGGAATACACTGAATATCTGGCACTTTGACAGTGCAGGGGGTGTGTTACACATCTCAAGACACTGTAACATACCCCCTACACTGATTCTGTAACTGTGTTACATGGCTCTCCCTCAGCAGCATGCCTTCATTAATATGCAAGGTGCGCTGCCACGGGGGAGCCACAGACACAGCCACTGTACCTTCTGTGTAGGCCTTCCACTATTCCTACATGGATTTAAATAAAACCCCAGGAGAGACTGAGGTTAGGAACTGATGAGAGACATTTGAGTTGCTGACTGCATACACAGCAAGGGAACCCATGCTACTGCACAACCTGTTATTCTCTGCACTTTCTGTATTTGTCTGGCCAGTAGTTAATCCTTTTCCTTATATGTGGGCCTTTGTCCCACTCGCGTTCATGCCTGTGTCCATATTTCCTACTCTTAGTAGTTATTGGTATGCTGTGACAGGGGTACATGATGTAACAGCACACACAGGGTTACAAATTCACACCTTTGACTGTATGTGTTTAGCAGGATGTCCAGCATTCTGCCTCATATGTCTGCTCTAATCCTCAGATAGTTTTGTTTTTTTGGTAATATTCTACTACATCACTGACTTTGTGTAGGTACTCCCACAGTTACATGAAGGCCTTTACATCCTGCTGCTAGCCTGACTTGTTCCAACTTGCTGTTATACTAGCCACCTTCTAGGTTACTCAGAGCATCTATAATGTCCATAGTTATGCTCCCTGTCCCTGCATTGTCCCTGGCTTTGTCCAACTTTCATGCAGTAACAAATAATGAGGTATTGGCAGTTTGTGGGACTCTTAGCATAGGAGTACCACACATGCAAAATTGTAGACACATCTGACTTTGAATCATGAACACCATCAACTGTGCTAATGTACGTAGCCCGCTAAGCCACACCAGCCACCTGAAAGTGATGTTTAATTCCTGAAAATATCAACATCAGAAAGACATATACTTTGACCTCTGCATATTGAGGACATAGAACATGTCTCCACGTTGTTTGGGAGAGCCCTGGGATTGTGTGGTCTGCTGCTATAATGCTGCAAACATACTGTTACTGCAGTTGTATGGGAACATGGTTGTGTTGGGGGTAGAGGACTCTAGCATTGACAGTCATGCGTCTGCCCTATGACCCCACTGTTTGGCAATTCCCTCACATAGTACAGTGGGATTTGCTGCCTTGTGGCCTACTGCATATTATGGAGCAACCAGTATTGGACAGAGTTCCTGTTATCCCACATAACTGTTAGTTCTCTGCAGGTAGCCTAGTAGCCCAATCTATTCCCTTGCATACATGCAGCAGGTCCATACTTATGCTACCATAGTCTAGTACCCCATACATTTGTTGTAAAGTGGAGTGACTTACCTTGTCCCTGCAGCAGTTGAGATAACAGTGCTTCAGGCCTGACTCTGTCAGATGCATGCAGTACACAGCCAATACATGGTAAGGTACAGGTTGTGTGGTTTGGCTGGCATCCTTTTTACTATGTATGTGAGTCGAAGGGAGGTATCAGTCCCTAGGACTCTAACTTGTCAGTGCATGTGCTATGTGTTGCCTCTTTGTCAAGGCCAGGGCATACTGGGCATGCCTATGTCTTTTGACAGGGACAGACTCAGGGGGTTCATCCTCCGAGCCCCCCTGTGGCTATGGGGACCTTGGCACTGGTGGGGGGGCTGTGTGTCCCTTCCCTGTGATGTTCCTGTCGCAGCTGTTTCCACCAGATCATATTGTGTAGCATGGCACATACTGTGAACATCTGTGCAAATATGGCTGCAGAGTACTGCAGGGCTCTGACAGCTATATCAAGGCAGTGGAACCGTGACTTGGCCTGCCCAAACACATGCTCTATGATGTTCCTAGTTTCTGCGTGTGCCTCATTATGGCATTCTATGGTAGGTGAGTGCCATCAGCCAAAGTTCCAGTGCATAACCAGCATCGCCCAGTAGATGGCTGTACAGGCTGCCCCCCTGGAAGACATCTGGTACAGCTGTGATGCATGTCAGATATGGGAGTCATAATAGCTGCCAGGGATGCCGGCACACACACTCATGATAATGCCCTGGGCATTGCACATGAACTGGCAGTTGATGGAGTGATACCCCTTGCGGCTGATGTAGACTCTACCCTCCTCACCAGGCTGTGCTTTGATGTGCACATGAGTGCAGTCAATGGCACCTAGTACCTCAGGGTAAAGTGCTACATGATGGAAGAGATGCATACTGCTGGCCCTCTCCTCAGGGGTGTTGGGTAAATAAATGTGCTCATTGGCATTTGTTTGCATGGCAGCCAGGAACTGGTGGAGTACCCTGAATGCAGATGCCTGTGAGACCCCCATCATGTCCCTAGGTGGTCTTTGAAAAGTACCTGTAGCTAATATTCTAAGGGCTACACATACCTTTGTTTCCACTGGGATGGGTTCCCTCTGTTGGCTCTGGGTCTGAGTTGAGGGTGGCAGAGCTTGGTGAGTTCTTGTAGTATGTCCCTGTCCACCCTGTAGTGCTCTACAATCTCCAGCTCATGTAGCCCCTGGAAGGTTACCCTGGGTCTGAACACTTGTCTCTTTCTCAGAATAGGCCTATTGTTAGCAGCAGCATTAGCGCTGACCTCAGCCTCTAGCACATAGAGATGTAACAGAGCAGCAGCAGCCCCTAGCATTCTGTCAGTTAAAATTCCCAAGTGTATACACCAAGGGTGCAGAGTATGTGGGAAAATCAGATTGTAGGGTGTATGCATACTTTATATTGGTATGCTACAGATGCAGCCTGTGTAATTGGCTAACTATGATGCATTTCACCTGTCGGGTATATCACAGAGGGGTTTGCATGGCCCAGTGTCTGTGGAACAGGGCTTATCAGTAATTTATGCATGATTGGTTTTCCCAGGCTATTACCTTTTTTTTTAAATACCTTCCCTGCTAAGCACTGCAGTGCAGCATGCAAACCCGCAGCACTAGTATAAACACGGCTTAACAGCACTGGACACACTCCCCTGCATAGCTCTTCTGAGTGGCGCTGAAATGGGTACCGCTGAGCTCCAATCAGCTTAAACAAAATGTGACACACCCCCTTTTGATGTCAGCTACCTCTTCTGTGGACACCAACATGGTTCAGGGGCTACACCAGTTTTATCTGTGGACACAGTAGCCCATTTTTACCATTCAGTTACCCCACCTCGTTTGCATACTAATCTGTGCACACAACCTGGATACTTCACTATTACAGGGCCTGCCTCCTTAGCAAGCACTGAAATCTACCATTATACATACTCCTTTCAGGGCCCTATAATGCATTATTTTTATTATTATGTCTTGTTTTTGGATTATACAATTTTCAATATTTTTTTTTTGCATAATGGCATGTTTGCGTGCAGCTGACCAGTGAGCAAATGTGACATGGCTATTTAAAAAAAAAGTTATTTTTTATTATTTTACATTATTTTTTGTACATACAGTACATTGTTTTGCACATATCTGTCCCTAATATGCAACCCCTGGCCTTCTAAATGGGCTTTTACAGCCCATGTTCAATTTTTGCTTTCTTGTACATAGTAATTTTCTGTGTATACCTTGGACATCAACACGGGGTTTGCATGACTATCTATCTGCTTGCTGTATTGCTCCAGCACCCTCATTTGCATGAAATTCATCTCTTTATGAGGTGATTTGCATTTGGACACTTACTTGTCTGCATGCTCATGCACACTCTTCTGCTCTGTTTACTAGATCACACGGCTGCCAGTTTCTGTGCTAGGGATGTGCCATTTTGCTTACATTCTGTGTAGGCTTTATTGAATTCCCCCTTTTAAATGCACTATCATCACTGTAAATAATAGTTCTTACTGATAACAGTGATACTTGTAATTTGTATCTTTTATTGTTCACAAAATATTCAAATGTGTTTATCTTATGCTTTTAAAGTTTATTTTTCAGAAAATGCTCTGCAATACAAGATGTGTGTAGGCTTCCAGAGGTGTAGTATTCTACACCATATAGGTGTTAACGAGTTAAGAAATTTGAATATTTCTCTAGTTCCTGGTTTAACATTATGTTTCCCTTAAAACTGGTACTTAGACTAGCAGTGGTCATTTGTAACCATGGTGGTACAGCACTCATGCACATGGAGTAAAACAAAGCAAAATGACCATTTCTAAACTGGAGGGGACACTCTCAAAAGACAAAATAATAAAGGTGGATGCATTCCATTCTGAAGGATTATGCACAGGGTGAATGACATTCCAGAAGATTTAATGCAGTCATCCACCTCAACTATCATGAACAAGAAAGTCCCTTAAAACTTGGCATAATTATTTGGTTTGGAAAGTTCTGGATTTATTTATTTATTTATTTTACATTTGTTCACCAGGAAAGCTGGTGACATGTTCCTTTTCCACAATATGCAGGGGTTAATGTGCTATGTATATTAGTGGTTGATAGTGTCAGGAATTAAACTGCACTGTCTGGTGGCTCCTGTGTCCTAGTGGGCTAAGTACATTACCATGGTTGATGGTGTTCATGGTTCGAGAATGGCTGTGCTTACTATTTTGCATGTGAGCTACACCTATGGTAGGAATTCTACAGACTGTCCATATGTCAATATTTGTTACTGCAAGAAAGCTGGATAAAGCCAGAGACAATGGACGGACAGGGGGCCACAGATATGGATAGTACACAGCTCTGAGTAACCTAGATGTTTGCTAGTAGAACAGCAGGTTGTAACAAGTTAGATTAGCAGGAAGATGCAAAGGCTGTCACATAACTGTGTCAGTACTTACAGCACGTCAGTGGGCACCGTCATACCACTCAAATGTACAGAGTTTTGCAGAATGTCCACATTTTTGCCTCATATTTTTGGTCTGTTTTTCATAACATTGTAGTTTTCTGGCAAACTAGTGGCAAATCAATAAAGGTTGACGTTAGAAAATAATGACAGACATTTGAGATGCAGACTTCATACCCTTCAGAAAACTCATGCTAATACGAAACCCTTTATTCTACCAACTAAGTCTGTAAGAGCAATATTAAAAAAATGTCCCTATTTTTTGGCCTGTGTCCCACTTTTATATATGGCTTTGTCCAGATGTCTTGCTCTAAGAGGTTAAGAGGCATAGGCACCATGTAGGATTATAATACCAATACAACACAAACTGTCTGAGAACCAGAGCAGACATATGAGCCACAATGCCGGACATCCTGTAAAACAGGTACAGTCAGAGGTGTGAAGTCTGTAACCCCGTGTGTGGTGTTACATCTTGCACACCAGTCACAGCATACCTACAGCTACATAGAGCAGCAGCTGTGGACAAAGTCAGGAACAGGAGTGGGACAAAGGCCCACATATAAGGTTCATAGGTTGGTACTAGGCTATCAGTCCTAGGACCTATGCAAGCCTAGCCATAACAATTCCATGACTATTTCTTCCAACAGTATTTACTTATTTACAGAAGGATGAACTACTGGCCAGACAAATGTAGAAAATGCAGAGTAGAACAGATTGTGCAGTAGCACGGGTTCTCTGCTGTGCATGGAGTCAGTAACTCAAATGTCTGTCATCAGTTCCTCATGTCACTCTATAATGATCTGCCACTGATGTACCAGGAAATCTCATTGCTATGTAAAACATACCAGACATTTTATGCAAAACTCTTTTCAGTCTAATACAATCTGTACATACCCTAGGTATGAGTTAGATATTATGGCCAGCACACAGCTGGGGAATCCCTTGGGCAATATATCAGGGAAGTGCTGGACTGTTTAATCAGGTGCAGCAGCCAACTGGCTGTAGCACACAAAATCTCAGACTGGAATACAGGTAGGTCTGGCCTGGAGTCCCCTTGTAAGTACTGACAGTCACACTGGGCATGCTCCTACACTTAGCTAATTTCAGCCCATGTCTGAAGCCTCATCTGCCTATAAAATTGAGATGTCAATATATCTCTGTGCATACAGACAGCTATGTATACCGAATTGTCTCTCCCTATCCCCATCAGACATGATTACCCTTATCTATCAGTATCTGGCACATATAACATATATATATCTGTAGAGTTTTATACATATATATATATATATATATATATATATATATATATATATATACATACATTATATATATATATATATATATATATATATATATATATATAAAGAGACAGAGAGAGAGAGAGAGAGAGACAGAAAGGTATACAGTGATGTAGTGCTGCAACCACTTGTAGACTAATTGTAACCAGTGGCACATGTAACTAGTACAGTGAGTTGCAGTGTGTAATAGTAGGTAGGTAGGGGTTCTAATCTCACATCAGCCACCTTGTGTGTGTGTGTATAGATATTTTGCATACAGCAGTATACACACACCTAACAAGCCTATTGTGCAATGGCCAATCATTTTATGGCCCTGTGACTAGTGTCCTCCAAGCAGTGGTCTCCCTGTCAACAATTGCTGATGTCATCCACCCCAACAGCAGTGACAGATACTCTACAAGCATGTAAGCTCCATGGTGCATGCAATACATGCATAGCATTATACTCTATACAACTAGACAAGTAGGGGTTCTAATCCCAACAATGGCAAGTCTGTGAGTGTGTGTGTGTATGTATATCTCCTTGCAGCAGTGTGTCTGTCTTGCTTTGTGTGTGTGCAATGCCAATACATTTTAAGGCCTGTGCCTACCTGTTAACCCCCCAATTGGCTTTCTTTACAGGGCCTGCTGATGTCACCCACCTTAGTAGCAGAGTTATACACTCTCCAAGCATATAACTCCAGTGGTGCATGTGATAAGTACACACCACTATAATATACAACTAGATAAGTAGGGGCTCTAATCCCAACAATGGCAACTCTGAGAGTGTGTTTAAGTATATCCCCTTGCAGGAGTGTGTCCATCTTGCCTATGTTTGTGTAATGCCAATATATTTTAAGGCCTGTGCCTACCTGTCCTGTTAACCACAACATTGGCTTACTTTACAGGCCTGCTGATGTCATCCACCTTAGAAGCACAGTTAGACATTCTTCAAACCCATAAACTTCATGGTGCATGCAATAAGTGTGTAGCACTCTACTATATTTAACTATCTAGGTAGGGGTCCTAATCTCAAAACTGGTACCTCTGTAAGTGCATGTGTGTGTAAGCATATCCCCTTGCAGCAGAGAGACAGTCTTGCCTGTGTGTGTGTGTGTGTGTGTGTGTGTGTGTGTGTGTGTGTGTGCACGTGTGCACATGTGTGTGTGTGTGTGTGCATGTGTGTGTGTGTGTATGTGTGTGTGTGTGTGTGTGTGCGTGTGTGTGCGTGTGTGTGCGTGCGTGTGTGTGCGTGTGTGTGCGTGTGTGTGTGTGTGTGTGCATGTGTATGATGGTTATACCATTTTGAGGGCCTGTGCCACCTTGTTAACCCCCCATTGGCAACCTATTTAGGGCCTACTGATGTCATACACAATAGAAGCACAGTTGGACACTCCCCAACCACAGTAGCTGAATGGCACATGTGGTAAGTACATAGCATTATACTATATGTAACTTCATAAGTAGAGTATTCCAATCTCAAAACTGACAGCTTTGCTAGTATTTGTGTGCATGTAAATCTATCCCCTTACAACAGTGTGTCTGTCTTCGCTGTGTGTATGCAATGGTTATACAATTTTAAGGGCCTGTGCAAACCTGTTAACCCCCCATTGGCAACATTTACAGAGCCTGCAGATGTCATCCACCGGAACAGTAGTGGCAGTCACTCCAAAAACACATAAGCTCCTTGGCACATGTGATAATATGTAGCACTATACTATGTACAACTAGACAGGTAGGGGTTCTACTCTCAACAAGGACAGTTCATGTTCATACGTGTGTGTAAATTATAGTCCATATTTGGCCAGATGTGTCAAACATTTCCTACATTTGTCTAATAGTTGCATAAAACAGTCATTTGACATCAGAAACACCTACATGTTGTGGGGAATAGCATAATATAGGCAAATGCTACAAAAATAAGATGTTATATTGGCAAAGGTGAAGTTCTGTCCTTTGCACTCGCCATGGGTCTGGTTTGTCTTGTCACCTCTAAAGTTACTACAAAAGTGTCCCGCATAGTGCATTTGATAAGGTGGCAACCCTAGTCTGTCTTGTCTATGTGTGCACAATATGTATACATTTTGAGGCCCAGTGAATATTTGCTGCCCCTAAATAACCCACATGTATCTAGGCATGAATGCTACCCACCACCACCTACATTTGTAGGTACTGATCACGCTTATGGACAACTGCAAGTTGGGTGCTGTCTGTCATTGACTCCCCAAATGATGTTAACATACTGCATGAGAGTCTCGCATCAACCATGGACTGGTGCCAAGGTCCTGGCCTCAAGCTAAATGCAAAAAACTGTATCATCATACCATTTGGCAAAGACACAGCCCCACTGTTTACCACATCAACAGCAACCCCCTAAACACACAACCTGTATTGAGAGATCTGGGTACTCAGGTTGATAACAATTTTACATTCAACCATCATGCTGTGGTAGTGGTCATAAAAGCCTTGTACACAGTTCATCTCATAGGTAAAGGGATTGCATCCAGAAAAAAGGTGGTCATTACCTCCTTATAGTCCTTGCTCAGTAGACCAATATTTTAGTACAATGCCCTGTTTGGTATGTCACCTATCCAGACAACTGCACCAACTGGAAAGGCCATGGTAATACCTCAAAAGGTAATCCATGGCCTCAAACACCCATCCCTTGCAGACAGGCTCAAATCACTATTGCTCCACTCAGTATTGAACAGATTGCTCAGAGGTGGGCTGTGTCTTGCCTACAAGGCAATGTTAAACCCTGCCCTACTACAGCTGCCCCATATCCATAAGTCTAACTCCTCATGCATTACCTGCATGACAGGCCTGACTCTGATATGTGACATCAACACAACCTGCTGGAGGGACAGGGTTGTCTCCCAGCAGCTGCCCTGTCTCAGGAATACACTTCCCATACATGTCAAACAGGGTACCATGCTGACCCTCTTCAGGTGCAGCCATGATGAGTGGATGGGAAAACACAAATCTGTCCCAGGGATCCCACCTGTGTCCCTTATTGACAGGGGCAACAGGTGCTGATTGATGTTTCTTTTTGAGGATAAACTAATGGCGAAGTTTGTAAGAGCCCCAGGTCCATTACTCTAGTAACCTCCTATGATCTATGAACCTATGGTCCTTCTGAACTCTCAGGTGATATGCATCAAGAGCAGCATGTCGTGTCACGGGGTATGCATGCAAGATTACACTGCATGTTCCCATTGTCCCTGACATGTTGTTCTACACATACTCACCTAGGTAAACATGCACATATACAGCAGTACCTTGAAGTCACTTTTCTGCATTGTCACCATGCCATCCTGAGCCCCTGTATTGGCAGTAGGTCTCCATGGTGTAGACACACAGACCCTTGAAACAGAAAAAGAAAAAGGTCTGAGAGTCAACAGTCAGTCTGCAATACTACCGCTAATGCAGCATCATGGAACAAAGGTACATACACTTTGATGGGTACTCATAACACACACCAGCAGACCACACCTTACAGTGTATAACACTGCTGCAATACAAACTGTCATGAAATATACTATGGTCACACTATGCATCAGTCAAATATTTGCATGTCCCTGCATCGATGGTATGGATGACAGGGATGTGGCACACATATCATCACATGCACAGGGTGTGGGGTTGCCAAAGGCCTAGGCTGTGCCACAGAGTCGACATCATGTGTGTGAGTGTGTGTGTGTGTGTGTGTGTGTGTGTCTGAAGGGTGCTGGTTAGCTAGGCCATGGAAAGGAGCTGTTTGTTGGTGCCCTGCATGTGACAGTGATGTGCTAGTGTGTATGTGTACACAGTCAAGACATGTGCTAGCCCTACACAAGGGTATGTTGGACAGCTGTGGACCATACATGGCAGAATGTACAGTTCATCATCTCTGGCCACATACACAGGAAATGGCTCTGCCAGGAGTGGCACTGGCACCACCATGCCCAGGGTCAGATGTGGTACTACTTCCAGATGGTGACTGGGATCTACTGAGTCAGTCTCGCTCACGGGACCAGCCAGGACCCCATGACCATGGCCTGCCATGTTGTGATGTGGACATCACCCTCCCTTCTGTAGTGCTGGAGGTACTGCCACTACAGCAGCATGACTGTGCATGACCACATGAACTCTCAGCTGATCTTGTTGACCTATGTTCATGTGTCCAAAACCCTAATCCCACCACATGTTTCCAGCACAGACAATGCGTGGTCAAAGACTGACAATGTCTCACCCCACTGTCTGTCCACTACATTGGCAAAATGATGCATGGCGTCACCAATGTTGTGGATGGAGTCATGTATGCCAGACAGTGATGCATCCATGATCCTGAGCATCCATCTGGTATTGCATTCAGAATGTGCCTCTGCCCCCATGATGGACCCAAACATGCATCAAGTGACTCGTTATGTGACACCTGTGACAGGTGGTGGATGGGCAGTAGTCTTCCTTTGAGCACCCCTGTCAATCTGCCTGTGTGGGACCTCGCTGAATCTCCGGCTATGACTAGTGTCTACACTCACAGATGCCATAGTCACCACACTTTCCTATTTGATGCCACCACCCTCTGACTGTCCAATATCTGTGGCCACAGGGGACTGGGTATGTGTGGGCATACTGACTGTGTGCGGGGACATTGGGGAGGAAGTGGGATGTCAACCTTTAGGACAGATTCAGCCTCCAACAACCCGACCTGTGCATCACTATGGCCGCTATCATCATCAGAGTCCGATGTGACACTGACATCAGGTTGTGAGGGGGACAAACTCCAACCCCCATGGTCACACCTGAGGAGGAAGACAACATGACTACATTAATATCTGCACTATTATGTCTGCTGATCCATACACACACATAGAGATGAGGTGCCACAACAGCATTATACGCACACACCTTATTACTAATCCCATGTACAAGACACAAGCAGACCACGACAGGCACAGACAAGACAGGCCCTTAACAACATGCAGTGCAGCTATATCTGGTTAATGCTGTCAGTACTATACACCTGTAAGATAAGTGACATGTCAGTGTATGTGATGGACCTTCATCTAAAACACAGTGCACTCATCTCCACCATATTATTGCCCCCTGTATAGCAGACTACATAGACCTTTACAAAAATATGTGCAAATATGTTACAGCTCCTTCAAATATGCTACTGTGATTACCAATTCAATGTACTGCAGTGAACCCCTCCAGAAGTGAACATACAAGTACTGTACTATGGCTAAGCTTAACAGTTGTGTCCATGGCAAACTGGCAGCCCTTAACATTCCTAGGGTATAGATGCACCATAATAAAGCAGTTTTATACTTACCTACTACAGAATTTTGGACTCCGGCCACACCAGATGTACCTATGGAATTGTGGGAGAGAGGTACTGTCAGCAAACGCAAATGTGGCATTTATACAGGATAATATAGGTGTATATCAACGATACAGTACGAACTGTGATACTGCCCATATTGCTGACATATGTGTCCGCGTGTGCATTACAAACACTCCCTGAAATGCAGATTGACCCGACATCCATGTGCAGGTATGCAGAGGCTGCCACTATGACTGCTATAGTATTAATGTGATGACCACAAGAGGCTTTCCTGGATGCTCCTCTGCTGTGAAAGCTGTGCTGCCCACCTCCATGATGTATGGGGTGATGGATACTTGTGAGGTGGTGGCTGAACCCAGGTTTGCCAGGTACTCCTCTGTGGCCAAGAGTGGTTGTTGTGTTGCAGGCCCTCCACCGGTGCCAGCATGGTCCCTGGCCACAGCTGAGGCCCTTTGCTGTGCAGCATTTATCATGCCTCTGGGCCAGTGTCAGACCTGCTTATAGCTTCTTTCCTGTAGTCCTATGTGTTTTACTGATGCAATGAGGTCTGCCCACAGTGCAGCACATTGTTCCCAAATCTGCTGAATCCTTGACAGCAGGATGTCATGATGCAGTCTGAGGCCATCAACTATAATGTCATTCTTGGTTGCAGAAAAAGGTGGGTTCTTCCATCTGTAAAAACAAGAAGAGAGGAACACATCACAGGACCACATACATTGCTCTCCATTATGTACACACCCTGCGCATCCACATTTGCCAGCACTATCCTCCACTATCTCCTACATCATACCCCGCCATCTACAATCACAGTATGTATGTGGCTATCAGCAACATAGTGGCAAATACATCTTGGGTGTCCCTCCTCATCTTGCTTTTTCCTGCAATTTGCTGAATGTTCTCTAAGGTGTTAAACTGCATATTTTCTGTTGCATCTATTACTGCTTGTTTATAGCCTGTTTAATTTGTATGTGGTAATACTTTTGTTTTAAGTACCTGGGCTGTAGGCCTACCCCTTAGGTCTTCCTGGCCTTCCTCCCTCAGATTCTGACAACTATGGCTGGACAATGTCCTACAGTTTCCCCTGCCAGTCTGGTTGATATTGGCATCCTGACACAGTGTAGCAACTGCCCCATGTACATGGACCACCATCTACAAACACCATTAAGGAACACAATTTGTGAGAGATGCAATGACATTAGGAAATTGCAGTCTATGTTCTCTCCCTCTCAAGCCCACATAATTGACACCAAAAAGGTTGTCAACACAGTCAGTACACCTCAAACACCACCCACACCTACACAACACACACCCACATATAAGGAGGTCCTCAATATAAACATCCCCAAACAAAGGAGACCTCCGCGGCAAAGACACATGCAAACTTCACAGCCTTCCATACCACATACCATGCATATCCTCACATCTGTGTCTCACATTCACTAAGGCGTCACCATAAATCAAACATATTAGTCATAGGAGACTCTATTGTGAGACACACAGACGTGCCTCTCAGTAGGCTGTATATGGGGAAGGTCACGGTTAGTTGTCTGTCAAGTGGTAGAATCTGCCATATTACATATGCACTGCTTCTCTCAACAAAAGGGACTGTTATCAGTCTGTCATAGTCCATCTTGGAGTGCCTGAACTGAGACGTACCTCCCTCGACTATATGAAGTGAGACATGATTGAGCCCACTGATTATGTGTCCCAGGCAGGCATGTCCCTAGCCTTAAGCAGCATTTTGCTATCATCCAGACTGATGCCACAATACAGTCAGGAAATGATTGACCTTAACAATTGGCTTGGTTTCTGGAACCATTCCAGGGGGATCAGTATATGACAGCCAGGGATGATATGATCAGCAGGCCATGATGCTTTGCCAGAGATGGCTTCCATCTGTCTCACCTGACCTTCAGGCTTCTGGCAATGGTTCTTGCCACCCCAAAGTGTCTTTATTAGGAAAAGTGGTGAGGTTAACACTAGCAACATAAAACTGTCAACAAATCACAAATTGAAAGCCATGCTACTAAACGCTAGGAGTCTAAATGTGAATCTACACTTAATGCAAGCAGTCTTAACCCTGGAAAATGTTGACATCTGTGCAATCACAGACACATGATTCAAAGCTGCATAGAGCACCCCAGTCTTACATAGTCATCCATCCTATCATACAGTCAGACACCAAGGTGTGGGCAGCAAAGCCAAGGGATGTGGAGTTTCACTATATATGAAAGACATACACCACCAGGCTGGTCAAACAATAAGAAACACAGGAGACACACCAGGTGCAGTAAACTATTGCCAAGACCCCTATTCAAATCATAGCTAGCTACTGGCTCCCACATGTGAGCAGGAAGCCCATTTTGCCTATATGGACCTGTTCAGCTCTATCAGGATTCAGCTCTATACTATGATCCTGGGTGACTTTGACTACCCAAACATAGACTGGAAGAACTACACATGCCAGCACTCAAATGCTCAGAGATTCATTGAATTTGGCAATGCAAACACATTGGAACAGCTAGTTGCTACCTCCATATGAAGTGAAGATCTCTTCGAGTTGATATTAATCAACACGTGTAACCACTGCAGCATCCCTACAGTATCATCCTCTGTGGTAAAACCAACCATAAAGAGATCACATCTGCAGTCACCATCTCCCACAATACCCATCTAGCTAGCATCAGACATACAAACATCTCCAAAGTTGATTACAGCCTCCTTAGGGATGGCATAAACAGCTTCACATCCCCTCCCCCTCTGTAGGAACTGGTACCAATATCCATAAACACATCAAAGCACTACACGTGCATTTGTATAGATGCATGGAGTCAGGTATACCTGACAGGACTACATCATCCTCTGCAAGAATAAGTAAACCTGTCTGGTGGACATCTGCAATAAATAGACTCTATCACAGGAGTGAAATATGCTGTCCAAGATCAAGAATGAGCATGGGCCCAATTTGAAGCAATGTCTCCCTAGCCTGAACAAGCAAATAACAGCACTACTGAAATCTTGCATTGTTTTGTGACAACCATGCCAAAAGTAGGTGGCACAATTGTGGACATTCTGCAACAGTCTATGCAGTTGTCAGCTCTACCTGATATCCTAGGCCTTATGTACATCCATCAAATATATTTGGCTGTGTACTGATTTGGAGTCTGCATCACAGTCCTAAGTACACTTTATTTAAAATAACTTTATTTCCTTAGCATTATTAATGCAGGAGAACTTTATTTCCTTTATATTATTAATGCAGTGCAACTTTATTTTTGTAAGATTATTAATGCAGTAGAAACTTTTTATTTCCTTAACATTATCAGGTTTCATGCTTTCATCTTTATTGAACTGTTATCAGTCCAGGTATATAACCACATTCATTGCAGTACACTTCTTCTTCTTCTTTCGTTTTTTACCCGGTTAGGGGTCACCACAGCGGATCACCTGTCCGCTCATGATTGGCAGTGGAGTTTTACGATGCCGAGGTGCCAGCCTGGTGCCCAACCTTCCACAGAAGGCACATGCACGCACACACTCACACCTAGGGCTAATTTGGAGTATCCAATCCACCTACAGCATGTCTTTGGGATGTGGGAGGAAATCGGAGCACCCGGAGGAAACCCATGCAACCACAAGGAGGACATGCAGACTCTGCATAGAAGGCACTCCTGCCAAGAATCGAACCAGAGAACCTCTTGCTGTGAGGCGGCAATGCTAACCGCTGCACCACCATGGCCGCCCTCATTGCAGTACACTCCAAAACTGATTATACTACCTGCAGTTACTAATTTCCTCTTTCTTGTTTATATAACTACAGATTGCAAGATACATCTGTACCCACAGCACTCACAGCATAACCCGGCCAGGCACCCTGCATGGTGATCCAGGTTGCGAGCTCTCTCCCCTGCAGTTGTGGGGAGAGAAACACATCATTATGTGTACCTGTCTATCACATATGCAGATTAGGTATTGGTAAGAGAATGCTGACACTACTTACAAACTTGTGGGGCATTGTCATCCCAAGCATCTTGGATTCAGGTGGCCAAGAGATCCCCCTTCCAATGCTTCAGGTCATCATAATGGTGATGCACCTGCTCACCTGTGTGGGGGATACCAGTTGCACTGGTGAGGTCATGTGCCAGCCAGTCCCAGGCCTCCAATTTGTACTGTGACCCCTGGTACTAGCCCTGCAGCAGACGGACATCATGGTATTTTACTAGGAGTCCAACCATGACCCTGGACTTCAGAATGCCTCATTGCTTTGCCTGGAAGCATGCACCCTCTCCAACTCCTGCCATAGTTCCTGCAACATCAAACTCCAATAGGTTCTGGCTGTGTTCCCACCTGTTGCACTTAAGGCTGTTTTTCTGCCCTTTGCTACCATTAGGCCATTTTTTAAAATGCAGTGCTCCCCTTAGCACCATGCAAACCAGCTGAGCTCAGCTGAGCAGTGCTCAAACTGGTAATGCTTAGCAATGCTTGCACAAACTCAGCTAGGCTGAGTACTGCTCAAATAGGGATTGCTTAGCAGTGCTTCACACTGCTTAGCAATGCTCAAACCAGCTAGGCACTGTTAAAACATTCCTTGTTTAAGCAGTGCTTGGCTAGGCTTAGCTGTGCTTAGCAGAGCTTATCTGAGTGCAGCAATGAAGGATTTCATAATGTATTTCATATTTGTGTAATTGCAAAATAAATGTTTCATAAATTGTTTGTGTATACATATAATATTTCATCAGGCATTTAAAATACATCTGTTACATGTGTTTGCAATATACATGCTTAATAACCTGTCTGTGTATTCATACAGAATTCAATCATGGCATAAATCTCATAAATGTGTATTTGCAAAATAATATTAATAACCTGTCTGTGTAATCATGCAATTCTTTCATCAGGATTTAAAATAACTCTAAGAATGTGTATTTACAAAATAACCAGTCTGTGTACCCAACACTGTACCTAATGCACATAGGTTCATAGGTTGGTACTGGGCTATCTGCCCGAAGGCATATATTAGCCCAGCCATGTTGTGCGGTATTCACCTCCCCTTTAGTAGTTCCCTAGACCCTTGTACTAGCAACTTGTACCCTTGGCCCCTATCTAGTAGTGCTGTTGGTGTGATCCCCGGTGTGAACTTTCTGTTACCCATCTACTCATCAAGGTTCCTCTTGAAAAGTGATAGTGAGGGGCTCTGTCTTATGTAGATCAGGACCCTGTTTCATAGTAAGGGAAGTCTCTGCAAAGGGAATCTATCCCTCCAGCATGTTCTATTCATTGTTGTGTTGAGGTTTATATCCCTAGAGCGTGTAGCTCGAGTAGATTTGGTTTTGCTAAGATGGAGGCATGTTCAAAAATTCTGGGTTGGACATGGCTCTGTACGTTAGACAGAGATCACCTCTGAGAAGGCGGTATGCAACAGAGAACAATTTTAGCTTTTTCAATCCTGCTGCATAAGGCAACTGTTTGAGGCCAGTAATCCTATTGGTTAGCTATCTCTGTGGTCTCTCCAGCTGCTGGAGATGTCTAGCCAGGTACATTCCAATTGGTGCATTGTACTCAATAATGGGTCTGATGAGGCTGTCAATCTAACCATTCAGCTACATGGTCGTGTGAATTGTCTTTATACTTTTATATATCTCTCTCCACTATGTTTAAGCACCCCTGAGCACCACGGTGCCCAGCACAAACCCACTCAGCTTAGCTTAACCTTGACCTTTTTATTCATAATTGAATCCATCCAGTTTCTATTATTAGATGCCTGGTATTTGTCCATTGCTAAGCTCTGTGCTGCTCAAACACATACACATACAAAAAATTTAAATATTTAAATTTTATATTCCAGTGGAATACACTGAATATCTGGCACTTTGACAGTGCAGGGGGTGTGTTACACATCTCAAGACACTGTAACATACCCCCTACACTGATTCTGTAACTGTGTTACATGGCTCTCCCTCAGCAGCATGCCTTCATTAATATGCAAGGTGCGCTGCCACGGGGGAGCCACAGACACAGCCACTGTACCTTCTGTGTAGGCCTTCCACTATTCCTACATGGATTTAAATAAAACCCCAGGAGAGACTGAGGTTAGGAACTGATGAGAGACATTTGAGTTGCTGACTGCATACACAGCAAGGGAACCCATGCTACTGCACAACCTGTTATTCTCTGCACTTTCTGTATTTGTCTGGCCAGTAGTTAATCCTTTTCCTTATATGTGGGCCTTTGTCCCACTCGCGTTCATGCCTGTGTCCATATTTCCTACTCTTAGTAGTTATTGGTATGCTGTGACAGGGGTACATGATGTAACAGCACACACAGGGTTACAAATTCACACCTTTGACTGTATGTGTTTAGCAGGATGTCCAGCATTCTGCCTCATATGTCTGCTCTAATCCTCAGATAGTTTTGTTTTTTGGTAATATTCTACTACATCACTGACTTTGTGTAGGTACTCCCACAGTTACATGAAGGCCTTTACATCCTGCTGCTAGCCTGACTTGTTCCAACTTGCTGTTATACTAGCCACCTTCTAGGTTACTCAGAGCATCTATAATGTCCATAGTTATGCTCCCTGTCCCTGCATTGTCCCTGGCTTTGTCCAACTTTCATGCAGTAACAAATAATGAGGTATTGGCAGTTTGTGGGACTCTTAGCATAGGAGTACCACACATGCAAAATTGTAGACACATCTGACTTTGAATCATGAACACCATCAACTGTGCTAATGTACGTAGCCCGCTAAGCCACACCAGCCACCTGAAAGTGATGTTTAATTCCTGAAAATATCAACATCAGAAAGACATATACTTTGACCTCTGCATATTGAGGACATAGAACATGTCTCCACGTTGTTTGGAGAGCCCTGGGATTGTGTGGTCTGCTGCTATAATGCTGCAAACATACTGTTACTGCAGTTGTATGGGAACATGGTTGTGTTGGGGGTAGAGGACTCTAGCATTGACAGTCATGCGTCTGCCCTATGACCCCACTGTTTGGCAATTCCCTCACATAGTACAGTGGGATTTGCTGCCTTGTGGCCTACTGCATATTATGGAGCAACCAGTATTGGACAGAGTTCCTGTTATCCCACATAACTGTTAGTTCTCTGCAGGTAGCCTAGTAGCCCAATCTATTCCCTTGCATACATGCAGCAGGTCCATACTTATGCTACCATAGTCTAGTACCCCATACATTTGTTGTAAAGTGGAGTGACTTACCTTGTCCCTGCAGCAGTTGAGATAACAGTGCTTCAGGCCTGACTCTGTCAGATGCATGCAGTACACAGCCAATACATGGTAAGGTACAGGTTGTGTGGTTTGGCTGGCATCCTTTTTACTATGTATGTGAGTCGAAGGGAGGTATCAGTCCCTAGGACTCTAACTTGTCAGTGCATGTGCTATGTGTTGCCTCTTTGTCAAGGCCAGGGCATACTGGGCATGCCTATGTCTTCTGACAGGGACAGACTCAGGGGGTTCATCCTCCGAGTCCCCCTGTGGCTATGGGGACCTTGGCACTGGTGGGGGGGCTGTGTGTCCCTTCCCTGTGATGTTCCTGTCGCAGCTGTTTCCACCAGATCATATTGTGTAGCATGGCACATACTGTGAACATCTGTGCAAATATGGCTGCAGAGTACTGCAGGGCTCTGACAGCTATATCAAGGCAGTGGAACCGTGACTTGGCCTGCCCAAACACATGCTCTATGATGTTCCTAGTTTCTGCGTGTGCCTCATTATGGCATTCTATGGTAGGTGAGTGCCATCAGCCAAAGTTCCAGTGCATAACCAGCATCGCCCAGTAGATGGCTGTACAGGCTGCCCCCCTGGAAGACATCTGGTACAGCTGTGATGCATGTCAGATATGGGAGTCATAATAGCTGCCAGGGATGCCGGCACACACACTCATGATAATGCCCTGGGCATTGCACATGACCTGGCAGTTGATGGAGTGATACCCCTTGCGGCTGATGTAGACTCTACCCTCCTCACCAGGCTGTGCTTTGATGTGCACATGAGTGCAGTCAATGGCACCTAGTACCTCAGGGTAAAGTGCTACATGATGGAAGAGATGCATACTGCTGGCCCTCTCCTCAGGGGTGTTGGGTAAATAAATGTGCTCATTGGCATTTGTTTGCATGGCAGCCAGGAACTGGTGGAGTACCCTGAATGCAGATGCCTGTGAGACCCCATCATGTCCCTAGGTGGTCTTTGAAAAGTACCTGTAGCTAATATTCTAAGGGCTACACATACCTTTGTTTCCACTGGGATGGGTTCCCTCTGTTGGCTCTGGGTCTGAGTTGAGGGTGGCAGAGCTTGGTGAGTTCTTGTAGTATGTTCCTGTCCACCCTGTAGTGCTCTACAATCTCCAGCTCATGTAGCCCCTGGAAGGTTACCCTGGGTCTGAACACTTGTCTCTTTCTCAGAATAGGCCTATTGTTAGCAGCAGCATTAGCGCTGACCTCAGCCTCTAGCACATAGAGATGTAACAGAGCAGCAGCAGCCCCTAGCATTCTGTCAGTTAAAATTCCCAAGTGTATACACCAAGGGTGCAGAGTATGTGGGAAAATCAGATTGTAGGGTGTATGCATACTTTATATTGGTATGCTACAGATGCAGCCTGTGTAATTGGCTAACTATGATGCATTTCACCTGTCGGGTATATCACAGAGGGGTTTGCATGGCCCAGTGTCTGTGGAACAGGGCTTATCAGTAATTTATGCATGATTGGTTTTCCCAGGCTATTACCTCTTTTTTTAAATACCTTCCCTGCTAAGCACTGCAGTGCAGCATGCAAACCCGCAGCACTAGTATAAACACGGCTTAACAGCACTGGACACACTCCCCTGCATAGCTCTTCTGAGTGGCGCTGAAATGGGTACCGCTGAGCTCCAATCAGCTTAAACAAAATGTGACACACCCCCTTTTGATGTCAGCTACCTCTTCTGTGGACACCAACATGGTTCAGGGGCTACACCAGTTTTATCTGTGGACACAGTAGCCCATTTTTACCATTCAGTTACCCCACCTCGTTTGCATACTAATCTGTGCACACAACCTGGATACTTCACTATTACAGGGCCTGCCTCCTTAGCAAGCACTGAAATCTACCATTATACATACTCCTTTCAGGGCCCTATAATGCATTATTTTTATTATTATGTCTTGTTTTTGGATTATACAATTTTCAATATTTTTTTTTTGCATAATGGCATGTTTGCGTGCAGCTGACCAGTGAGCAAATGTGACATGGCTATTTAAAAAAAAAGTTATTTTTTATTATTTTACATTATTTTTTGTACATACAGTACATTGTTTTGCACATATCTGTCCCTAATATGCAACCCCTGGCCTTCTAAATGGGCTTTTACAGCCCATGTTCAATTTTTGCTTTCTTGTACATAGTAATTTTCTGTGTATACCTTGGACATCAACACGGGGTTTGCATGACTATCTATCTGCTTGCTGTATTGCTCCAGCACCCTCATTTGCATGAAATTCATCTCTTTATGAGGTGATTTGCATTTGGACACTTACTTGTCTGCATGCTCATGCACACTCTTCTGCTCTGTTTACTAGATCACACGGCTGCCAGTTTCTGTGCTAGGGATGTGCCATTTTGCTTACATTCTGTGTAGGCTTTATTGAATTCCCCCTTTTAAATGCACTATCATCACTGTAAATAATAGTTCTTACTGATAACAGTGATACTTGTAATTTGTATCTTTTATTGTTCACAAAATATTCAAATGTGTTTATCTTATGCTTTTAAAGTTTATTTTTCAGAAAATGCTCTGCAATACAAGATGTGTGTAGGCTTCCAGAGGTGTAGTATTCTACACCATATAGGTGTTAACGAGTTAAGAAATTTGAATATTTCTCTAGTTCCTGGTTTAACATTATGTTTCCCTTAAAACTGGTACTTAGACTAGCAGTGGTCATTTGTAACCATGGTGGTACAGCACTCATGCACATGGAGTAAAACAAAGCAAAATGACCATTTCTAAACTGGAGGGGACACTCTCAAAAGACAAAATAATAAAGGTGGATGCATTCCATTCTGAAGGATTATGCACAGGGTGAATGACATTCCAGAAGATTTAATGCAGTCATCCACCTCAACTATCATGAACAAGAAAGTCCCTTAAAACTTGGCATAATTATTTGGTTTGGAAAGTTCTGGATTTATTTATTTATTTATTTTACATTTGTTCACCAGGAAAGTCCAACTGGGCAAGCACCCATTTTCAGTGGAGGCTCAGAGAGAAAATCTTCACATACAGACAAGTTGCTAATAGTGCACATACACATGATTATAGTATGATTATAATTTTTGCATAATTAAATTATACAATGATAAAATACAAGATGAGGTAACAACATTGACTGGCAATAGAAACAGACTAAAAAACACACATAAACCATAAGCATAATACTAGGACCTAGATGATAGGTATACAACTGTTGCTACTGTTGTTTTGTTTACATAGTCAGCATTGGCAAGTAGTATCCTTTCGAGCTATTTTTTTGTTTTATGTAGGGATGAAGG
This sequence comes from Protopterus annectens, assembly GCF_019279795.1. NCBI lineage: Eukaryota > Metazoa > Chordata > Ceratodontiformes > Protopteridae > Protopterus > Protopterus annectens. The sequence continues at coordinate 678,558,134 of NC_056749.1, read as the reverse complement.
GAAAGTAATTCTTAATGGTTAGTAGTAGGGCTTGATTATAGATGGGGTGTTAGTAGTATTTTGTAAGGTAAGTGAAACTTCTAGTAGTGAAACAGTGTGGCTAGTTTGGTATATTGTTTTAATACTGGGTCAAGGGTAGTGTTGTAAATCCTGTAAAGTTAACCAGTTTGGGTTTGTGAAGAGCTGATTGACTTCTTTGAATCAGTCTCCAGAGCTGTGGACGAGGGTAAGGCAGTCCACACAGCCTATCTGGACCTCGGCAAGGCCTTCAACACCATCCCTCACTCTGGAATCATAGATAAATTTACTAAGCTGGGCATAAATCTCTACGTCACTCAATGGGTTGCCAACTGGCTTACTGACAGAACCCAGACTGTAAAAGTAGCCAACTCCAAATCCAGCTCCAGACAAGTGACAAGTGGAGTACCTCAGGGTTCAGTCCTGGGACCACTCTTGTTTGGCATCTACTTCTCTGAAGTATAGGCCAACACTAAGGGTCTCTGGCTAACAAAGTTCACAGATGACTGCAAACTGGGAGACATTATTGAATCCCCAAATGATGTGGATATTCTACAAAAGGGCCTTACTGAAACAGATACCTGGTGCCAGAGCCATGGGCTCAAGCTTAATGCCAAGAAATGTAGTTATCCCCTTTGGAATAAAACATGCTGTGGCAGAGCACTAAACATCGAAAGTGTGATGAGAGACTTAGGGACACAGGTGGACAGTGGTCTCACTTTCGATAACCACATCGCCACAACAGTCAGGAAATCCTTCTATGTGGCACACCTCATCACTAAGGGCTTTTCATCCAGAAAAAAGGAGGTCATTGTCCCACTGTACTCATCCCTCATTAGACCCATTGTAGAGTATAATGCCTCATTTGGTATGTACCTCACAAGACATCTGCAATAGCTGGAAAGGCCAAAGAAATATCTCACTAAAAGAATCACAGGCCTAAAGCAGATGCCATATGCTGACCGTCTTAAAAAACTCCAGCTATACTCTGTGGCATATCGTCTTCTCAGAGGCGATCTCTGCTTAACATACAAGGCCATGTCAAACCCTGAGCTGCTGGACATGCTCCACTTAAAGAAATCCCAGTCCCTCAGAGCTACACACTCCAGGGATCCAAACCTTGACATCACAATGAGCAAAACATGCTGTAGGGATAGGTTCCTGACCCAGAGACTCCCCATACTCTGGAATAGACTGCCCATACATGTCAAGCAGAGTGCCTCATTGGCCCTCTTCAAAAGGAACCTTGATGTTTGGATTGGAGATTGGAAATTCACCCCGGGGATCATGTCAGTCTCCCTGCTAGACAGGGGTCCAGAGAAGTAAATATTGTGGGAAGAAATATCCAGGGAATTGTTATGGCTAGGCTTGCATAGGCCCTAGGGCCAATAGCCTAGTACCAACCTATGAACCTATGAGCCTATGAACCTATGGAGTATTGCATGAGCAGAGCCATGAGTCTGATAAATGATTTTGGAGGAGCTTTTTAAAATGAATGGTCTTTGTTGTGGATCTAATAGAGCCTGGAAGTGCATTTCAGATTTTTGCTACATGACCAGAGTAAAGACAATCTCCTGCAGTATTTGTAGCCGTGATTACTTTTAGTAAAGATTTGCTGGTGGAGGGGACTGTTCAGTTATTGGAATAAGGTGTTATGTTCTGGATCGCTTGTGCTTTTTTCAGGCTGGTGAACTACTTTATGAGCCATAGTCAGTTGATTATAAGACAGCATCTGAGGTAATTCTATTCAGCAGAATTATTTTAGAGAGAGGGAATGGTGTGACCTGTGTATTGAATCTGTGGCAAACTTTGCTATCTTGTTATAGCATATTTTAAGCTTTTCAATGTCTGTTTTCTTAAGGTTGATAAGTACAGGAGAGGCATAAAGCAATGTAAGTTGGAGATGGGTTCTAGTGATAGCCATCCTAGTACTATTAGAGAGGAATTTTTTTATTTCTATATAGGGTTCCTAGTTTTTTATGTACCTTCTTGACTGTTTGTGATATGTGTTGGTTGAGTCTCATATTATTGTCAATTACCACTCCTAATAGTTTAGGAATCTGGTATAATTACTGCATTATCTGTGGCAGTGATGAAGAATGTGGGTGGGGGCTCCAAAGCTCTGTTGGGTTGGAATATCAGAAGCCTGGTTTTGCTTGGGATGAGAATGAGCTGTGAGTTTAAAAGTCATGATTCAATTGCAGTGACATTTTATTGTGTAATGTCTTGCAGCTGTTGTATGGCAGGGGCAGCACATATGAATGTTGAGTCATCAGGATATTGGATCAGAGAGGAAAAAGACATGGCCAAACTAAGATTGTTGGAAAATATACTGAAAAGAAGAGGGCCAAGTATGGTCCCTTGTGGGACTCCTAATGTAACTGTGAGTAGGGGGGAGAGGCCTTATAACCATTTCACAGCTTGTTGGCACCCTGTTAGATAGCTTTGGAAACAGGTCATAGCAGAGGGACTGAGACTGAGGCTATTGAGAGCAGTCAGTAGCTTGGAAATGAGATACTGTATCCAGGGCCTTATACATATGAAGAAAGCTGATAAGACTACTTTACCTTAATTTCTGTGATGATTAATGGTGTCAGTAAAACTCAGAAGGGCAGTTGTGGTGCTATGGTCGGGTCTAAATCTGTGATGATAGTTGATTAGGAGCCTATTCATTGAGAAATATCGGAGAAGTTGTGAGTGAATCCACCTTTCTAGGATTTTGGATGGTGAGGATAGGATGGCCATAGGTCTATAATTTGCGAGTTCAGTTGAGTTTCCACCTTTGTGTAGGGGGGTTATGTGTGATATTTTCCAGATCTGTGAGACATATTGTTCAGAGATAGTATGATTAGTAAGTACTGAGACAGGGTAAGTTATTGCTTCTGCTGCTTTCTTCAGAAAGTCACATGACAACCTGTTGTTGCTGCTGAATTTAGTTTCTAAGTAGTTTTTGGATGGTGTTTGTAGGGATGGGTTGGAAGGAGAAGGTATTATCATTACTGTTGGTTGTAGTTGATTGATTGAGGGGGTTATTTTGGGTGAGTGATATGATGCTCTCAGTGAAATATATGTTAAATTGTTCTGTGGTGGTGCCTAGGTTGTCTGGCGTGGAAGGAGCTGGGGTTGATGTTCACCCTGGATGGAGTATCTTTTTAACTGCTGACCAAAAATTTGTGTGGATTTCTTTGTTTTTTATATTGTATATTAGCACAGTACTTTTTTGTCTTGTTTGATTTGACCTTTGGCTTTGTTTCTAAGTTTTTGATATGCTAAGTGGTTTGGCTGTGATTTGTTAGTGTACCATAAGTCCCAGGCTTTGTCTCTTAGCTTTAGAAGGTTCCTGTTTCATTGTTTAGCCTTGGAGTATAATTTGCTTTTTTACTAATTGTTCTAGGTGGTGTGATATTATTAAGAATTTTGAGGAATGTCTCATTGAAGTATTCTACAGCTGAATCTGGGGGCATGATCTTAAGCGGGGGTCCAATTACTTTGTTTGAGAGTGGATATCAGTGGCTGGTAGTTGAAGTTTATCTTATAATGGATTTGGTGCTAACTGGTATGTTTCAGTGGAGTTATACATCAGCTGAGTATATAGGGTGGCATGTGATCACTGAGACTGCCAGAAACACAGCCACAGTGTCAGGATGGGAGGGCTTATTAGTCAGTGCCCAGTCTAGGATAGTCTGCATGTCTGATTTTTTTGTATATTCTGCTAGGGGTTTGGATAGTTTGTGTGAAAGCATAGAGGTTAATGTGATTGCTAGGAGTTTGGGAATTACATGAGAACCAATCTGAATTGAAATTACCCATAATAATGGGTTTCATGAGTGATGTTTTTTGAAATCCAGTAAAGGATATGCTCTATGGTAGTACATTTTTTCCTGGTGGGATATAGGTAGCTAGTATGACTAGGTGTTTGTTTGGTTTGATTTGAAATTTGGTCAAAAGTATCTCTGCATTGTCAAACTTGTGTGAAGTATGATTTAGCAGTAGCTGTATTGGATTGTTTTTGAACATTATGGCTACTCTTCCAACTATTTTTCCTTTTCTAGCTACCCTACAAATATTGTAACCTGAAGCAATTATCTCTTTATTGTTAATATGTGGGTTAAGCCAGGTTTCATTTAACATGGCAATGTCTGATGGGTAGAGTAAGAGGGTGGCATGGAGTTCTTGTACCTTATAAACAACACTTCTGAATTTTAAGTTAAGAAGTAGTAGAGCTGAATCTTTATGAGATAGATTAAATATATTTTGTGATGGAGAGGAGAGATTCTTTATTGGTGGGAGGTAGATTTACACACACATATATATATATATATATATATATATATATATAATTCCCAGACAGTACTTTAAAAATTCTATTAAATGCATTTGAAAGTTTTAAAAATAACTCAAGTTAATTTTCCCTCATGGAGATATGCCATGATATCACCCATCTTGAAACAAGATAAAGTTCTAAGCCTATGTTCCTCTTATAGACCTATCTCATTGTTAAATGTTGACTATAAAATATTTATATGTATATATGTCAAAAGATTAAATCAAATAATGCCTGCACTTATCAACAATGATCAGACAGGTTTCATTATAAACAGGAAAGTTCAAGGCAACATCCTTAAACTTCTCACATTGATTGATATAGCTAATAAAAAAAGAAAGAACTTACAGTTATACTATTAGACTTAGACAAAGCTTTTGACACCATAAATTGGACATATTTAAAGTCCTAAAAGAATACAATTTCTCAGCTGTTTTCATCAACCTAATCAATAGATTATACGAAAATTCAACATCATATATTCATAGTTTAGGTTCATAGTTTAGTACAAAGCTAACTGCCCTTGCAAGCCGTTTTAAGCCTAGCCAATTATCCCTTGTGAGACTCAAACCCTGCATCTTGTGTTTGTAAGGCAAACACCTTAGCCATTAAGCCACCCTCCCAACACAGTTAATACTAGGGCGCGTCCGGGATTTGAACCCGGGACCTCTCAGACCCAGACTGAGAATCATACCCCTAGACCAACAAGCCATATTAAAATTGGTTCCTTTCTATCAGGTCTGATTAAAATATTTAAAGGTACAAAACAGGGCTGTCCTATGTCTCCTCTGTTGTTTGCTTTAACAATAGAACCACTTGCAAATTTTATTAGATCAAACTCAATGATAAAAGGATTTCCTATAGACAAAGACTATTGTGCCAAAATACAGCTTTGTGAGGATGATATCTTACTGACTGTCAGACACATTGATTTGTCACTAGAACATATTATTAACACTTTAAAACTATCCAAAAAAATCTCATGTCTAACATTCAATCAAAGCAAGATTTAAACAGTATTGATAAATAAGAAAATATGTTGTATATTAAAAAAAAAACATAATGAGCTCAGTTGGGAAAATCAACAACTTAAATATTTAGGAGTAACTATAAAGTCTAATTGGCATGAAACTATAACAGTAAACTATAAATATTTAATTAACACAGTAAGGAAACATAGAGAATTGAAACAAAATGTTTTTCACAACTGAAGAAAGACTTACTTTAATAAAGATGATTATTTTGCCAAAAATTATATAAAAATGCAATCTTTGATTGCCTCGCCACCCAAAAAATTAATCAAACAAATTAATTATTTATTACTTAAGTTCCTATGGCACCCACAAAAACTGAGAATAGCTTTTTATTGGCACTTCAGAAATTGGGATGATGAAGGAATCAGGTTTTCAAACATTGAACTATATGCAAAATCAACTATCAATATATTAAGCTATTTGTTGCACCCCAATTATACATCAAGCTGGAAATCCATTCAAAAGTCAATTTTAATCTCAATTCATAATACAGGAATAAATAATATGACATCAGATACAAACAAACAATTTAATCATAAAATAATTTAGCATTACTATCAAGAAAACTCATAGTTTTACTCCTTTCATTAATTATATTCTAACCAACTTCAGGAAGATAATGCGGAGTAATTATCACATAACAAAAATATTGTTTTTGATGTTTCCAATTGCTAGTACTGAAGGGTGTTTAGATTCATTTAATTTAAATAAAATAAAAGAAATGGAAATAAATGGTTTGAGATATTGGCATCAATTTATGAACAACAGTAATGTATATGAAGCAAACCATCTTTTAGCAAGATAACATACAAAACAAAATAATTGGCTAAATGTCCAAATATTTAGGGAATTCATAAGTAATAAATTACATATATCAATAAATATGGACTCAAGAGATATTCCTAAGATCTTAAGTTTCCTTTTTCAAATCAGTACTTCAGCACTTACTCACAAATCATCTTTATCAAAAATATATAAAATGGTAAGAGTTGAATTCTTGACTACAGACATATCCTTTTGGAATTATTCCACTACAATAAATAATGAAAATTCTTCTGATGCAAATAAAACTTTAATATTCAAGTCTATACAGGATACAACTACATCCCCCTTTTGGAAAATATTTACATGGCAATACTTACACAGATGTTTTCTTACTACACACAAAATTGCTATAATATACAAAAAAGACAACTTTAAATGTTGGAGATGTGATGAAGTTCTAAATGCAAATTGTATCCACATGTTCTTAGAATGAAAAATTGCAATCCCATTTTGGTTAGATTTTAGGAACTTCACTAAAGAGTTGTGGTCGGATAATTGTGATTTAGTAGTTTTCTAATCTCAGGATGACTCACATGCAGAGTATATACAAATGACCATAAAATAAATGAATATGAGGCAAACACTAAGCATGCCATCATTCTCTCACAGCTTGACATACCCTCATATGCACACAGCTTAGCATACCCTCATACAAACAGCTTGGCATATCATCACATGCACACATAGCATGGCATATTGTCACATGCACACAGCTTGGCATACTCTCATTCGCACTCACCTTGGCATACCCTCAAAAGCACACAGTTTGGCATACTTTCACAAGCACACAGCCTGGCATAACCTCATTCACACACAGCTTGGCTTCCCCTCATTTCCACACAGTTTAGCATACCCTCATATGCAAACAGCTTGACATAATGTCATTCACACATAGCTTAGCATACCCTCATACGCATACAGCTTGGCATACCCTAATTTGTAAACACCCTTATATGCACACAGCTTGGCATACTATCATTCGCATATGGCTTGGCATACCCTCATTTGTGCACATCTTGGCATACACTTATATGCATACAGCTTGGCATATTTTCATTTGCACACAGTTTGGCATATCCTCATACACACACAAGATTGGTAAATCCTCATTTTCACACAACTTAACATACCCTGATATGCAACACATCTTGGCATTCCCTAATTAGCACACAGCTATGGCATACTGTCATTCACATATAGCTTGGCATACCCTTATTCACACACAACTTGGCATACCTTATATGCATACAGCTTGGCATATCCTCATTTGTATACAGCTTGGCAAACCATCATAGGCACATATCTTGACATACTGTCATTCGCACACAGCTTAGCATATGCATGTAGCTTCTCATACCATCATTCACACACAGCTTAACATACCCTCATATGCATGTAGCTTGCCATGCCATCATTTGCACACAACGTGGCATAGCCTCATATGCACCCAGCTTGGCATACCCTATTTCACACATAGCTTGACATACCCTATTTCACACACAGATTGACATACCTATTTCACACACAGCTTGGCATAACCTCATATGCACACAACTTGGAAACTGCATGCCCTATTATGATTATAGCTTGTTGGCTAGAAGACTGGGGAAACACACTAGTCTTATTTCATAATCCTTTGTGTTCTTTTACTTTCTTCTGGAAACCCAGCAGGTCACCACTGACAACATAATTAGTCGAAGAGATCTCATAGTTTTAACATGTGTTACAAAGAATCCACCCCATCTCACCTAGCAGAAAACCCTCTTTCAATCTAAATGATTTCACACACTCCCGCAAACCATCTCTTCTTTTGTTTTAAAGAATGAACACCCATTTTATTTTAACCTATCTTATTCTACTCTCAGATGTCAGTGTTTTCAGGTATGATGTCAGCCTCCATCTGGGAATGGAACCTACAACATTCACATTCAGAGGCAGAGGTAGAACCAATAGCACTTTCCAGATTAAGTGCATTTTTAAAAGACCAAAAATGCTAGAAAAGTGACCAAAACAATACTTCAATGCTGCAGAATGAGAAGAGGAAATTAAGAGAAGCTCTGTGGCTTGAAATAAAATACGAATTTTTAATAGATTTCACACTAAGACCAGCACTATATATTTGACAAAATGTGAACTGATGAAAATATTCAGTGATTCATCTTTTTGCATACAAAACATTTCACTGAATGCACGGCACCCATAAAATGAAGTAATAAACCTTGTAAAATTAAATATAGTCAATTTTATACTTCCAGAAGGACATGCTAAATAAATTGGTAAAAGCAGACAGATGGTATGCAGAAGAATTCTAACAGCTAATCTGGAACTGTCACAACTATCTGTTAAATATATACTTGATTTTCTGTCTTTCTTTGATTTATAGGTCCAAACAGCAGTTGTATAATTTCTCCATGAATGCAATGCACATGTGCACACTTCAGAAGCAAGGCAGAAAGTAAAGACGGATAATAGTGATCTTCTCTCTTTGTTTAAAAGAGTCCTTGCAGTAGTTACTGTTTTTCTTCAATATGAAAGTACACATTTCTGTTTCCACTATTATACACTTTGGGGGAGGAAGTCCAAAAAAGGTAATGTATTTACCTGAAGTAACAATTTAAACTGCAATTAGCTAAAGGAACCCAAATGTCTACACGTATGAAAAGTGAGTTTCACTTTAACAGCTCTGATGCATTTCCACTGAGAACAATCACATACTTATACAGTATACAGTTTGCATGCTGCTTCAATGGAAGTGTTTGGCACAGTCATTTATCTCAGCTTAATAAAGCTTTCTCTATGTTTTATTAAAAAGTATTTGTATGCTTTAATCATTCTGTCACATTTTTCTTCTGAAAACAACTGCATTTTATTTAGTTTAATATTACACCTGTAAAACAATAATACTGTGCAAGGTTATCGGACTTAAGTGCATAGAGCATTCTGCTGCCTTCAATTATGATCAGTACTAGACACACTCAGTTAGGCTCCACACTGTACAGCTGAAGACCTGAGTTATAAAAACCGCCTCCCTAGGGAGTCACCAGACTCACTGTCACCTCATTGTTTTCACTGTAATGTTTTACCAGTAGTAAACTGTATTGCATTTGCAGACACAAAATAATTTCCAGATGAATCTAGTTAGTTTTCAGTGCTACAACCCCTTCCTGCTTGTTTATTAACTTGTTGCATCTGACCAGATGAGTCTGATACACTAAGGTTACAACTGGTGATAAATTCTTAAAAACATATCGATCATAATCTGAAATCTTGTGGTAGCTATAGCTAAAATGACTCTCTTTTCAAAAGGCAGATGCAAACAGTGAAATTTTACCAGCTCAGTATAATTATCCTTAAATATGTTAATAAATAATCAGCCACAAGCTCATGGAAGATAATTATAAAAACCTTTATGGAAGAAAAACAGATATCAAAAACAGAAATAGATGTGCAATTATACAGAAGAAATGATAAATAGTTTGAACTGTGAGAGGAATCAGAAAACTGTCTGAGAGCTAGCTAGTGGCTGTTGTGGCTCACTCGGCTAAGGACATTACTGTGGGTGACAGGGTCCATGGATTGAGACTGGCTGTGCCAACTATTTGGGATGTCTCATATGGTCTAGTGGTTAGGATTCCTGCTTTTCACTCAGGCGGCCTGAGTTCAACTCCCAGTATGGGAATAGGTCACGTTTTTGGAGGTTTAACTGTAAACAGCTACTATTAGCATCAATACCAAAGTATGGTTAAAAATCTGGTCACAGCAGACTAGATATTATAAAACACACACTGGTAAAATAAATGAAAATTAACTCATTCTCTCTGGGTAACAGATTGTCCAAAGGAGATGATATCAAATAACTGAATGAATACATGCTTCTGAGTTGTCTAAGAGAGAGTCATTTTACTTGGAGAATTCTGGATGGGTGTCCTGGGATGAGGCATCACTAGGTAGCACAATGTTAGCATTGTCCTTTTTGTTAATACTCATCTTCCTTTCCTCATTAGGTCAAGAAGTATTCGTAACTGCCTGCAGTCTCTAAATTCAAACAGCATTTTTCAAAGCACAGTGCCTATCTTTCTGATAACTCTCAACCAAACAAAGCAATATACCAAATGGCAGGAAGTGACCGAGTAAATCTTGCTAACTTGAGTCTGTGCACGTGTGTGTGTGTGTGTGTGTGTGTGTGTGTGTGTGTGTGTGCGCGTGTGTCCATATTAGCGAGCATGTCTACATGAATGCATGCATGTTTATGTGAGTATATGTATGTGTGAATAAGTTTTATTATTAAATCTCATTTGCATTTTTCACAGGAAATAGTTATAATTTCCTGACATTTTTGCTGTGTCTTTATAGGAAACAAAGCGTATGGTTTTGAAAAGTTTTTTTTTTCATTGTAACCTTGCATATTTCTCTGAAACAGTTTTATATTTACAAATAAAGTTACATTGTTTTACTGAGTTCTTAATATAGTTGTCCACAGTTCTCTTGCCTTTCTAGATCGCAAGGTAGCTTTCTTGAATCACACTCAGGAATACATCATGAGTAGAAGGTACATTTTGATGGTTATACTACTGAGCCACCTGCCTTGGCAGAGCATCTAACCTTGCATTACTATCAGCACTCCTGTGCTGGACTTTCATGTAGATCTGCAGCCATGAGCTACATTCATCTTACAGAAACACACAGAAAGGCTGGCTGAAAAGTAAACAGGATTTCCTATACAACTATTAATTCTTTGTACAATTAATTATTTCCTTTCACAGTTCTGAACTCAGAGGTACTTTGATTTAGTCTTATGACCTGTCAGCAATTACTGGCAAATAATGAACCATTTCCTTTCAAACTGTGTTTTGTTTTCCAGGGTAATACAGTTACAGGCTTTGAACATATTTTCTTTATATTAAATAAAATAATAAGTATAATTCTCTAATCACTTATAAGGCATCCCATAAATGCAACTCCACAGTGCAGTTCTTTGTTGCAAATTTTGCAAAGCCTAATATAGCTTACAAATGTCTTATAGTCTGCATTTAAAAAAGTGTGGGTATCACATGTGTAAGCCATTTTTTCTATACTGACATTACTCCCTTTATTCTGATGAATCAAGTTATTACTGACCCTGACAGTGAGGTCTGAGTTTTTATCCCTGCTACACATGTGCATATGACAAAAAGTGAGCATCTTCTTTTCCGTCTGTCAATATGTCACAGAAAGAAGCTACAGTTTCTCAGTTTGCACTGATGTCCTGAATAACAGGTTCATAGGTATGTTCTAGGCAGTCCATTTACAGACTATGTACAGAATATGCCAATAAACCACATGTGAAAATTCCTTTCAACCTCAATGAAGACAATAAAAGAGAGACAAGGGGATGATTTAAGATTAAGAATGACAATAAGGCAGACATAGAATCCCAACACCCACCTGGAAGAATGGAACTGCACGATTGAACTAAGAAAGCATTTATTAAATATATTCTGATGAAATCGTTGTTATACTTGGATGAAAACTCTTAATCTTGTAATCCTGTGTTTTATTTAATAAACACTTTCTTAGTTCAATTATGCAGTTCCATTCTTCCAGGCTGGTGTTGATGATTTAAGACTCCTCATCCCATTATTTAGTTTTACATTTGTTCTTCAGATGAGACATTAAAACATGACCATTCTGCATGAACTGATGGCAGCTAAGGTGGATGTAAAAGACCCATTGCACCTACTGAAAAGAGCAGGGATTCTTTATTAAAAAAAATATATATATTATTTACAAACTTACATATTTACAAATTTATACAGTGTGCAAATTTCCGTTCCTTTCCGTTATTGTCACAGAACGATAGATATATTTATTTTCGTTACTATGTTAAACCTTCATTATCTTATTTGAGCTCCACCCCTTTTGCCACAACCACCATCTAATTTTTCTTAAAATTACTGCTAGTCTCCACTTACCATTAAATATGATTTCATTTAGCCTCTCATTTCAAATGGTCCACACAACATAAAATAATCTTATATCTATTTTACTAACATATTCCTTATTTTTATGGCTATAATATGCATACATAATCATATCCATAGTTATTTTATTTCCCTCCTTTACATTTTCAAAGAAATTTTCTTTACACAATTTTTCCCACAATTTTACAACCCATACACCTTGTAAGAAAACATGCTCTATAGTTTCTTCTTTACAACAATATATATCAACACTTCCACTGATTTTTATATGGCATATGTCCCTTTACTGATAATTTATTAATCATTAATCTCCATAAAAAATCTTGATATTCTACTTGCTTATTACACCATGCTTTCCATACTCTTATAGCTTTAACTTTTCATTCACTAGCTTAGCTCAAGGAATCACATAATGATATTGTATAGTGATATTTTTATACTTCACTTTCCTCTCAATTTCTATTTCATCAATTTTTATTTTCAATAAAATATTTTTTTCTTGATAACATCTGATTACGTCATTTAAACACGCTGCTCCTCTTTAGAAATTTTTAAAATATCCAAAACAAAATTTCATACAAATTCAAAGAAGCAGGATAAACAACTCAGTTTATTAATGCTTAAACCTCTATCTTCCTTATCCAGTGTATAAGACTCCTCTCTTCACTGGATTCAATCTTGAACCCCATATAGATGAAAAAATACATGTAGTATTTCTTGTTCATAGATTATTTGCAACATATAGACATTAAATATGCAGTCTTTCCCAGGAAAACTAAATTAATCAACTAAACCTTTTTATTAAATGATAGCTTATATTTATTTCCAAAAAAAGAAAAGCTCCTTTATTTTATCTAGTATCCTGTTCCATTGTTCTTTACTTACATATTTACCCCCAAATCTTATTCCTAACATAGAGATTTCTTTCATTATGGAAGATACTGCTCTTGTGCTTACTATATCACCCAGTTCTTTACTTTTTTCTTTATTTAGAGTCATGCGTATTATTTTTAAACATTGATGTATATAATATATAACTTCTTTCATCCAGACTTCTTTTCATTTCTTGTAATCAATATAACATCATCTGCAGAAGTAAACAAACTGGAATTACTACCCCTTGTTTAGTAATATAAGTAACATCTGCCATGTGCAAATGTACTTCTCTAGGGACATACCTGTATTGCTCAATATTATAGGTCTCCAATTTTTAATTTTATTTTTATCTTCCTTTTTCTGTAGAAATTTAAGTATATCATAGCATAAATCATTATGCATAAAACCTTCATTTAACCAATTATTCATAACGTTTAAAAAGTATTTTTCCTGCCAGCCCATAAAATTCTTATAAAATTGGTATCGTCTTCCATTTGATCCTGAAACTGACTGTAAATTAACTTGTTTGAGTACCTTATCTAATTTGTATATTTTCCGATTCCTCGTTTTCTTGTTCTGTCAGTTTTTAACATGTCATTATTTGCACTTTCTATCTTGAAACATTTTCTTTATATACTTTATTACAATTGTTCCTGAGATCTTCTTACCTCTCGTCTATCATCTTTCATTTCTCAAGTTTTCCAGCACAACGCATATTCTAAACAATAACAAGTATGAAAGTCAAGCCCATCATTAATTTCTTTGTGAAACTGAATTTATGGATAACAACAGATATCCATACTGTGTTCAGATATCTCAGATGTTACCATTTCTGTAATTGCTGACCCATGTATATAGTCTTTTCTTTAACAATAGTCCATGCTTGATTCAGGACATCATTGTTGTATTATGTTTAAAGTGATGCTGATGGTGTTGGGTAAACTGCAATGCAATGTCTTGTTTTGTTCCCAGACTGTGATGTTTATCAGATGCTACCTGGAGCACTTTACATTTAGGCAACTGCAGTATTAATGTCTGGCAGTGAAATAATTATACAGCAGAAGTCACAAGATGACCTAGAATCTATCACTGGGATATCAGCATGTTTTAAAACTGAATCCTAACAAAGAAGAAGACTGGCAGCTGAAATCAAAAAGCCACGTTCTGGAAATCTGTAATCTGCTGAATGAAAGACAGAACACTGGGCTCACTGATCATAGTTCTTCAGCATGAAGCATAAACGTCAGTATGTTCTGCCTACCCTAAATCATTCTCATGTACAGGTTGGTGCTCTTACCTAGAGGGATGTGGGTTCTAGTCTTAAGCCAATGCTGAGTTAATAACCACACATAAAACACATAACAGGTACTGTTATGACTCTGTCATAGTCCTTCTTGACATGAATGACTTGAGATGTACCTCCATGGACTATATGAAGTGAGACGTGATTGAGCTCGTTGAATATGTGTCCCAGGCAGGTATGCCCTAGCCTTAAGCAGCATTCTACCATCATCCAGAATGATGCCTCAATACAAACAGAAAATGATTGACTTTAACAATTGGCTTAGTTTCTGGTGTCACTCCAGGGAATCCAGTACCTGACAGCCTGGGAAGATATGATCGACAGACCATGATGTTTTGCTAGAGATGGCTTACATCGATCTCGCTTGGGCTTCAGGCTTCTGGCAAAGTTCCTTGCCTCCCCCATAGTGACTTTTTTTGGAAAATTCATGAGGTTGATACTACCAACATAAAAGTTTCAATAAAATGCAAATTAAAGGTCATGCTGCTAAACGCCAGGAGTCTAAACTTGAAACTGCACTCATTGCAAGCATTCTTAACCCTGCAAGATGTTGACATTTGTGCAGTCACAGAAACCAGGTTCAAAGCTGCAGAGAACACCCCAGCCTTAGCCGGTTACTTATCCTATCATATATTCAGACCCCAAACTGTGGCCACAAAGCCAAAGGAGGTGGACTTTGAATATATATTAAAGGCATACACACCTCCAGGCTGCTTAAACAGTATGACTCATAGGAGACACTATAGGTACAGTTAACCATTGACAAGACCCCTATTCAAATCATAGCTAGCTACAGGCCCACACATTTGACTCAAGATGCCCACTCCAACTATCTGCACTTCTTTGAATCTATCAAGATTCAACCCTTTAACCTGATCCTGGGCAACTTTAACTACTCAGCCATAGACTGACAAAACTACTCATGCCAGAACACAAATACCCAGAGATTCCTCATTTTTATCAATGCAAATGCCTTGGAACTGCTAGTCAATACCCCCACAAAAGGTGATAATATCTTGGATTTTGTATTAATCACTGCTGCACCCCTACAGTATCATCCTCCCTGGCAAGATCCAACCATAAAACGGTCACTTTCGAAGTCAGTATCTATCCTGACCCCCCCTAACTAGGATCAAGCAAAGAAACTTCTCCAAAGCTGATTCCAACCACTTGAGAGATGGTATAAACAGCTTCACAGCTCCACCCCTCTGTAGGAACTGGCACCAATGTCCATATCTACACCAAAGTACTATACGAGCATTTATATAGATGCATGGAATTAGGAATACCTGACGGGAAAAAATCATCCTCTACATGGAAGAGTAAACCTGTCTGGTGGACATCCGCAATAAATAAACTATACAACAAAAGGAAAAAACTGCTATCAAGGAACAAGATGGAGCAGGTGCCCAATTGGAAGCAATCTCTCCTTAGCCTGAACAAGAATAAGAGCACTAGTGAAATCCTCTAAAGCCAACTTTGAGTCAAAATTGGCCACATCTACTAGAGACAATCATAAGGCCTTCTTGACATATGTCTGCAATCTCAAAAGAAGCACCCAGATCTGTTCAGAACTGGTGGTCAAGGATTCCACATACACAAATGCTGTGGATATAGTCAACATACTGGCTGACAGATTCAGTGAAAACTTCACCCCTCTGCCCCCCATCAGTAAATCAGGACATTCCCCAGTACCTGCCACCCTCCCCTTATCTCTAGGGAACAGGTTATCACTGCCCTCTCAAAGGCATAAACTACAGCCTCCATAGGACCCGATAACATCCCAGGCTGCATCCTACATAAACTCAGGCATGAACCTGCAGCACCATTAGGCACACTATTCAACCAAAGCCTGAGTACCAGCTTTGTCCAAGCGAAGTGGAGGACAGTCACCATCATCCCTTTACACAAAGGTGGAGCATCTACCAATCTCAAAACTTATAGACTCCTCAGCCTAACTAGCCTGATCTGCAAGGCCATGGAACAGATCATCATGGACCTCATTAACAGGGACATTGGCAACCTCCAAAAACTCTACCCCATACAGTTTGGCTTTGCCAAGGGGAAGTCATGTCTATTAAATCTGGTCAACTTCTTTGAGACAGTCACCAAAGCCATGGATGAGGGGAAGGCAGTGCACACTGGCTACCTTGACCTGGCCAAAGCCTTCAACACTATTCCTCACTCAGGCAGAATAGATAAGCTCTGTCAACTAGGCATCAATCGATATGTTACCAGATGGCTAGCAAACTGGCTCACTGATAGAACCCACTTAATTAAGGTAGGGGAAGCCACCTCAAGCAGTAGACCCGCAATGAGTGGTGCATCCCAGGGATTGGTCTTGGGGCCTCTGTGATATGGGATATACTTCTCTGAGGTACAGGCCAAAACCAGTGGGCTATAGCTGATCAAGTATGCAGATGGCTGCAAGCTAGGTGTGGTCATCAATATCCCAAATGATGTGGACGCCCTCCAAGAGGGTCCCACCTTAACAAATGTCTTTTGCCAGAAACATGGCCTCAAGCTGAATGCCAAAAATTGCATCATCATCCCCTTTGGGGAGAGAGACGTCCCCACATATTATCACATTAATAACAATGTCTTAAGCAAGCAATCCCTCATGAGGTATTTGGTCACCCAGGTTGACAGCAACCTGACTTTTGACCACCTTGTTGCTTCCGTTGTATGGAAAGCTTTCTACATGGCCCACCTCATAAGTAAGGGTGTCTCATCCAGGGACAAGGAGGTCATAACATCCCTGTATTCTGCCCTTGTAAGGCCAATTATTGAGTACAACACCCCCTTTGGGATGTGCCTCGCAAAGAATATGCAGCAGCTGGAGAGACCACAGGGTTCCTCACCAGGAGAATCCAGGACCTCAGGCATCTACCCTACACACATAGGCTAAAAGTTCTCTCTCTCTACTCAGTTTCATACAGATTCCTCAGAGATGACCACTGTCTGGCATACAAAGCAATCTCAGACCCCACATTGATGGGACTGCTGCATATCCGCAAGTCAAGCTCTACTTGAGTAACCTGCACGCGTGACCTCAACCTGGTTTGTGACATCAATAGGACTTGTTGGCGGGACATATTTGTGTCCCAGAGATCCCCATCTGTAGAATAGACTCCCACTCCATGTCAAGCAGAGGACCTCATTATTCTTTTTTAAGCACAACCTAGATAACTGGATGAGAAACAGAAAATACACCCCTGGGATTCAACCTGTGTCTGTGCTGGACAGGGGTTTTGAGTACTGACTTGTCTAAACAGGGACAAACTCTTGACTAGGCTTATAAGGGCCACAAGACCAATAGCCTAGTAACTTTCTATGATCCTATAACTGTGGTGCTTTGCTGATATTGCATTCTGGCTTTCAGGTAAGACATTATACTGAGGTCTCCTCAACCCATTCCACTACTGGTGCCCTCCTGGTGGGTGCCCAGTTGATACAGTATAGATCCCCAGTGATGTTCAAGAAGGATACAGTAACTCATTCAACCTATAATGCCTTTTTTGTATATTTCCAGTTCAGAACCATATCACCTTAGAGTGTCCAGACCTTTTTTGGGTCTGGTTTCTTTAACGGAGTGACTTAGCAGTTAATAACAGGCAGTGTTAGAAAAGACAAGGAGTCATTATCAAAATGATACTTAGACAGTTAGTCCAAGACATCCTGCAGTGGAGAAATTAATCTTTGCCACTTATTATTTATATTTTCAAATTTATGTTAATATTTTCATAACTGAGAGCCATACATGTCATTGAAGTATATGGTGTGAAACAATTTGGGAGACAGAACAATTCACTGTCATTGCTGGTTTATATCACACTATATTGCAAATATTGCTAATTGTTTGTTAGTAATGAAAATAAGCAATATTTACATATCTACTTAATACTTCAAAATCAGAGTGACTTACAAATTTTTGTATGACATTAAGTGAAACCTTAAACGTTGAAGAAAACTGTCTTTGATATTTGCTGTGTATATTTCACACATTGAGAGATATCCAGTATTATTTGCTTTGCTAATTAAACAATTAAGTGTATATTTTTATATTTCTGTAAATATCTCATTAAACATAAAATTATATCAGACAAAAATAAGAGGATAATCAGGTACATTCTCCAAAACTAAAGACACTTACCTGATTAGCCTTTTATTTTGTCTCTCCCAAACATAAAAAGTCTCCCGATTTCCTTCTTTTCTTCCAAAATAAAAAAAAAAAAAAAAAAAAAAAAAAAAAAGGAACCAAAATCTTCCTTTCTCCATTGCTACATTTGCCCAGCACAGACATACTGCATAAATGTGGCAATACAAGTCCCGTACACATGAGCAGTACATCAAAAATTCCCCAGGATACCAGAAAAAATGCAGAAGGGCAGCATGGATGCATTATACAAAGACATTATTTAAGAAAAGTATTTTTTTTTTCTTAAATAATGTCATTGTATAATAGCAATAACCCATGGATGGGTGTGGGCAATGCAGGATTTACCCGCGGTTGGCTTTGTTTGGTCACTCGGGCTTTGCTGTCATGACCAAACCACACCAACCGTGGGTAAATCCAGCATTACCCACACCCAGCCATGGGTTATTGCTGAATTACAGTATTTATGGAAAAGGCTATGAATGCACTCACTATTATCACTGTAAATAATGCTTCTTACTGATGACAGTGAATTTATACAGTTTTAACAGCTTTCATTGCTCAAAAAACATTCACATTTGTTTATCTTATGCTTTTTAAGTTATTTTTCTGAAAATGCTCTGGAATACAAGATATGTGAAGACTTCCAAAGGTGTAACATTCCACACCATATAGATGTGAATAAGTTAAGAATTTTGAATATTTCTCTAGTACCTGGCTTAACATCCTGTTCCCCATAAAACTGGTACTTAGACTAACAGTGGTCATTCATAAGCACGGTGGTACAGCACTCATGGACTTGGAGTACAAAATTAGAAAATGACCATTTCTTAACTGGAGGGGCCACTCTTAAAAGACAAGCTAACAAAGGTGGATGCACAGGTTGAATGAGATTTCAGAAGATTTCATTTAATACATCATCCACCTCAGCTGTCATGACCAAGAAAGTCCCTTAAAGGTTGGCATAATTATTTAGTTTGGGAAGTTCTGGATTTAATAAAACTTAACACTAAAGACAAAGATGCTCAAATAACGCTTAAAACCTAAGAAACATTTTAATATTTTATTTTGCCAACAAGACTATAACAGTCTGAAACAAGCAAATAAATGTATTGATTTAGTAGTTTTCTAATCTCAAGGCAACTTACATGCAGAATACATAAAAATGACAATAAAATTAATGAATATGAGGCAGCAAACACTAAGCACATTGTCATTCACACACAGCTTGGCATACCCTCATGTGCACACAGCTTGGTATACCCTCATACACACACAACTTTTCATATCATCAAACTCAAACGAGTTGGCATATCTACATTAGCAAACAGCTTGTCATAACTTCACATGCACGCAACTTGGTATATCCTCATTCACACACAGCTTGCATACCCTCATTCACTCATAGCTTTGCATACCCTCATATGTGCACATCTTGGCATACTGTCAATAATGTACAGCTTAGCATACCCTCATTCGCACACCATTTGATATACCCTTATATGCACACAGCTTGGCATATCCTCATAAATACACATGCTTACTTACCCTCATTTGTGCACAATTTAGCATACCCTGATATGCACACAACTTGGCATACCATCATTTGCACACAGCTTGGCATACCCTCATAAACATACAGCCTGGCATACTGTCATTCACATAGAGCTTGGCATATCCTCCATCTTCCTTATTCATGTATAAGATTTCTCTCTTCACTGGATTCAACCTTTAACCCCATACAGAAGAAACAAAATAATTGTAGTATTTCTTTTCAATAGATTATTGGCAACATATAGACACTAACTAAATATTCAGTCTTTCCCAGTATAGCTAAATTAATCAACTAAACCTTTTTATTAAATGATAGCTTATATTTTTCCAAAAATATTAAAGCTCCTTTATTTCAGCTGGTATACTATTCCATTATTCTTCATTTACATTTTTACTCCTAAATCTTATTACTAACATATGGATTTTTTTATCATGAAAGGTATTACTCCTATGTTTACTGTATTACCCAGTTCTTTACTTTTTTCTTTATTTAAAGTTATGCCTGTTATATTTAAACATTGATGTAGATAAAATATAACTTCATTCATCCAGACTTTGTTTCTTGTAATCAATATATTATCTGCATAAGTAAATAAACTGAAATTTTTATCCCTTTATTAGTGATATAAGTAGCACCTGCCATGTGCAAATGTACATCTCTAATACATTCATAATTAATGCAAATAATATACTACTCATAGAACATCCCTGATGTATGCCATTCATTACATCTGTTTAAATATCCATTCATTAAAATTCTTACTTTATTTTTTCACATACAGAACAACATACATTCTAAATTGTCTTACTAATGTTATACTCTTCCATAATTGTCCATAAATGTTCATGTTGTGCTGTATCAAAAGACTTATTTAAATATTTTCACATGATCTTTCCCATTAGTCCTGTTTATAATATCACCCACAGTTTTCCTTACTATGAATGACAATTCCTGACCTGCTTTTCCCTTTAAACTATAAATGCTATCTTCCATAATACTTTTCATTTTACTTTCTACCCTCTTCTGAATTATTCTCATAAAAAATATTATAATCTGTATTGTTCAATACTATAGGTCTCCAATTTTCAATTTTATTTTTATCTTCCTTTTTCTGTACAAATGTAAGTATATCATAGCATAAATCTTTATACATAAATCATTCATTTAACCACTCAATCAAACCTTTTAAGAAGTATTTTTCTTCCAGCCCATAAAATTTTATTTATTTTTTATTTTATTTATAAATTCTTATAAAATTGGTCTCCTCTTCTATCTGATCCTGAAACTGACTGTAAATTAACTTGTCTGAGCACCTTATCTAATTCATATAAGGAAATCTTGCTTTCCAATTCCTTATTTTCTTGTACTGTCAATTTTTAATGTCATTTTTGTTGCACTTTCCTTCTATCTTGAAACATTTTCTTTTACATACTTTATTACGATATTTACAATTTGTTCCTGAGATCTTCTTACCTCTCCTCTATCATCTTTCATTTCCTCATGCTTTGCTAGTATTCTCTTTAACTATGCTACTAAAATAAGCAAGATCTCTTCTTTTTTACCTTGTAAATAATATTTGTGCTTAAATAATAAATCTTTAATTTTCTCTTGATTCTTTTCATAAATTCTCCATTCTATCAAGTAATATTCTCTGTTGTTCCTTTCCAAATCCTTTAAAGTATCCACGCACATTGTTTTAGCATTTATTTTTCTCACTTTTCTTGCATTAGAATGCCATTCTAAAAAGATTGTTATATTTTTCTTTCAAAACTAGCTGCCATGCAAACTAGTTTTTCGAATACACTCTAATGGAAATGTGATCTTTCCATAAACATATCATTTTTTTATTTTCATCCCATTATTTCTCATTTATTTTTTTTATTCCTTTTCCCAATCTGATATACTCCTAATTTTCTTGTATTTCTATCCCTGTGGCTGAGTGATCTGAAAAACCTAGTGTCTTCCCTTAGTTATATTTAAACCTTGTGATATAATAAAATAATCAATTTCCATCCTATATATACATAGCTACTATATGTCCACAAATTATTATTCCAAATCTTTAAATTGTCACATTTTATAACTTCAAAAATTTTCTTACATCATTTTATCTCTTCTTTTTTTCTGTCAAATTACAATTTCCCATTAATATTACATTCATATTAATTACTAAATAAACACAATTTTTATTGAATAAATATTCCCTTCTTTACTTGTAACATAGGCATACAGTGTTATAATCTATATACCTGGTGATGCCATCTCAGATCTACAGTAATTTTAATTTTCCCATCATTGCCAATGTTCTGTTTGATATTTTCATTAATGTAGAACAAATGTTGTTGTGAATATCCACAAAGCAAAATGAAAAAAGAATCTAGAAAGATAAAATCTCCATTATAGCAACCTTTGTTCTGTATTTTTGGTTTTACAATGCTTGAGTCTTAGTTGGTGTGACTTCTTACAAAGTACAACTATGCTTAAGCATAGTTCCTTTCTTAGGTTCCATATTGTATATCCTCTCCAAAGTTTCTTTATGATCTCTCTTTTTGTGTCAAAAATCTTACATCTTCCAGTATTTTTATGTCAACATCACACTCACTACACCAATTTAGGATGCCTATTATTTTACTTATAGCTGTGTTACTATTTACATTTACTGAAAGCATTCTAAACTTCTCATTATGTCAATGTTGTAGCTTACCAGAAATTTTGTAAATTTGAAGTATTTTTCTTGTTTTCATTATCCATTTCCTTAATTTCTTCTTTTACACTTACCCCTTTAAATTTTCTTTTTCTGTCTCTTACTCTTTTGCCACAATACTTGTTTTTAGCTTCACAATTTACAAGTTATATCTTTCTTATCATTTATTTCAGAGCCTCCTTCTGTGTTATCTTCTGTTTCATTTTCCTCTTCATCCCTATCTGTATTTTTTACCTTGATCTTGCTTTTCTACTTCTTCTTTATCTTTTGCAGGAACTTTCTTCTCTTCCTATACTGTCCTCACTTTTTTCTTCTTTTTCATCCCTTTTCTCTAGATTACAATCCATCCATAAATTCCAAATCCTGCTGCATTTATAACACTTCAATTCAAATGGTTTTGCATCATGACTTGTCTCCCATCAAATATAACATTTCCCCTTATCACAGTTATTTATCCAATGATCATATTTTCCATAGGAAAAAAATGTTTTTGGTTGTCCCCAGTATTTTACAACACCTCTTTTTCCTTTACATTTATCATACTAGGGATGTGAACATGTTTTCTTTCTTCATTTTTAGTACAACAGGACAGTCCCATATCCCAGTACATAGTCCTCCGTTATCATTGACTTTGCTAATCTCCATAATTTCTTTACAAACTTTGCTTAAATGTCTCTTTAAAGTCTCTTTTTAACTTAACTTCAAACTTGAACAAGTATTTTTATTTGTTTCTGTGTGAAATGCTTTAACCACATAACAATTCCATGGATTACAGTTCTTTTTCTTCTCATACTCCTCCCCCCCCCCAAAATCTTTCTAGAACAGAATCAGTCTGCAAAATAATGTCACTAAATCTCTCTTTATGAATTATTATAAAAGCTCTTACCTCTTTTCATCTCTCATCACTTTCAATGCAGTTTCTTTAACAGTCTCAACATATGATTTCTTTGTCTGGCAATCTTCTTTTAAAATAGCTTTGGATTACTCTGAATTGTGTCCATAATTTCACTGCATGAAACCTCTTTTCCACTCTCTGGCCCACTCTGCAACAACAATTTTCCCAAAATATCATCCTACAGCCTTCCTGACTGGAGAGTTGTAGCAATACATCCATCATTGATTTGAACATTTGCATCCAATGAAACAAATTCTTCAGAAAACATCTCCTCAGAATATTGTACAGCTTCAAACACTGCACCAGCATTCATCTCTATCTGCCATCTTGGATCTCCTTAAGTGCTGTTCTCTCAACAGCCACTATGCTAGGAATGGAACAAGCACACTACTAATAAGTAGACTAAGTTCCCTGATATCTTGGACACATTTCTCCAAGTAATCACAAACAAATGTCAAGAGCATTACAAAACATAAAAAATAATCAACCAAACTGAGAAATAATGCTCTGGGAGACAAAGAGATCGCACACACTGTGCTATTTGTTGTGTGTGATCCCTCTTGCCTCTGAGAGTGTTACTTATCAAATTTAACCTAGTAGTATAAATACCACCTCATGTCTCCCCTAAAAAGAGGCTACTAGCCTAGCAGGACTAGCCTGGTAAACAAAGGATAAATAAATAAAACAAAAATAAAATAAACATTGAAGGTGCTAAAGGTACACTGCTTGATACGTAGTAGAAGTTTATTCCAGAGGTGAAAAATCCATTTTGCAATTAATCTAGTTGCCAAAATGTCTTACTTATTTGTTTATTTATTTATGAATGAACCATTTGTCCTTTGATTGAATAAGACGCCAAGAAGGGTCAAGTATTTCATGGCATGAAAAGTTAAAAATGGGTCACATTGGAGGAGTCTATAAGAGACTAAATATAGGGAAAGATCTGCCAGTCTTTCTAGTTGAGTGACTTGAGGCCATTGATTGTTTTAGTTAGGAACCTGTGAGGTCTTACAAGCTGCAAGCTGAATGATATGTTTCTACCAACACATGGTAAAAGGGGGATTATATTCAATAGAATGTTTAATAAGAGATTAGCAACAGATTATTACTTTTTTTTTGGATATACAGTAGATGCAGTCAGAAATTAGATGAGGGAAGAGTAGGAATTTCTTAGCTACCACAGAGATATGATATTCAAAAGATAAGAAATTATCAGCAGGATTACCTAGATCCCTTACAGCAGTGTCTGATAGAAGATATATGCCACCTATATAGTATAATTTAGAAATTTTGTATTTACCAAAATGAATTATACAACAGTTTTCTGTTTGGTTTGAAACTGTTGTTCTTGTATCAATTCTTAACATAGCTTAACCCATGCTAGGGCAATTGTGAGTCAGTGGACCAAAGGATAACATCACCATCCCATACAACTCTGCACCAGCACATACAACTCTATCTACATTGTTTATGTCAAACATATGAATTTATATTCAGATTGAAAGGACTATCAATAATACATAGTACATGGGGAATTGTGTCATTTAGTAATACTATTGCATGAAGTGATTGGCCTTAAGTACATATAGCAAATGGACACTGCTGTCTTGGCTTATGACTAGCACCAGCAATACACAAATAGTCTTCAGACTGCAAAGATGAAGAGCAAAATAATAACCTCTGGTTCACAGGACCTGTCCCACCTTACACTCAGCTCACTGTCTTACAATGATGACTTGTCAACAATGACTTCATATTTGCTAGTGATAGTCACACAGGCACACAGACTCACACAGATAGAGCCACACAGGCACACACACACACACACACACACACACACACACACACACACACACACACACACACACACACACACACACACACACACACACACACTCACACACTAAAATTTCCAAGAGAGCCCATTAATGCATACATAACATTATATATAAAGTCCTATCAAAATCTAAAAATACTACATTAATTAGTCCTGACAATATCCCTGGATACATCCTAAATAGCATGAAGCACAATGTAGCCACACATCTAACAACACTGTTCAATTTCAGCTTCCATGCAGGTTTTGTGCCAAGTGAATGGAGAATAGCTACAGTCATTCCCCTGCATAAGAGACAAGCTTCCACAGATCAAGGCAATCACTGACCCATAAGTATGACCAGCTTTGACACAATTCCCTACTAAGGCATAGGAGAAAAGCTAAATAAATTGGGAATCAACCCGCACACTACCTGCTGGATTGCTAACTGTCTTATAGCAAGGATCCAGGAAATCAAAATAGAGGAAGTTACCGCCACAAAGAGACCAGTCACCAGTGGAGTCCCCAGGTGTTCTGTGCTATGACATCTCTTGTTTAGCATCTACTTTTCTAAAGTAAAAGCAATACCAAAGAGATCTGGCTTACTAACTTTGCAGATGACTGCAAGCTAGGAGCAGTCATTGAATCCCCAAATGACTTAGCCATCCTGCAGGAAGGTTTGTCCCAAATAAATATCTGGTGCCAAAATCATGGACTGAAACTAAATGCCAAAAATGCATTATTGTATCATCTGGGAAATCATCTTTCCCAGGAAACTACCACATTGAAAATATGACCCTAAGAGATGACCCAGGTTACCTTTGCAACACCGAATCACAGTGGTGCGATTGCTCAAATGAGTGAATCGTAACCACGAAAGTCAAAACAGTGATAGTTTTACATGTTCGAAAATCAGCAAATCGAAAAGCAGATTCGCTGATTTTTTAACATAAATATAAAAAAAAAATGTAATGATGTTTAAAGCAGAGGGGAAAGCCCCCCTGCACCTCCCATGTGGGGGGAATGTGCCCCATCCCACCCACCCTCATTCGCTCATTGCACATTCAAACCTTTTTGCGCTTGACGTTTGCAAACCTTGCAAATATACTTTCACACATCAGCTGTTCACCCGTGTGCAAAATGCACACATGAATGTAAACCAGGTGACTTATTTATTCAGGATTTGAGACCTTATGTGGCCAGTGACATAACTTTTGACCAACATGTGTCCATTGTTGTAAGAAAGTTGTTCTATATTGCACAGCTTATAAACAAATGGATTATGTTTAACTCAGCCCTCATTAGGCCAGTCATTAAATATAATGGCCCATTAGTATGTATCTGTCCAGGCACATGAAATAAAATGAGAACCTACAGAGATATCTTACTAAAATGATACAAGACCTTAACAACATGTCCTACAGGGACCGACTCAAAGCCCTGTTACTATACTTGGTAACTAGTCTACAGACTAATAAAAGGTGACCTTTTATTAGTCAGAGGTGGCATAAAAGGCATCCTCTGACACAGTACTGATAGATTAGCAAGTCAAATGGCACTAGGGATCCAAGTGCCTTCTGCAACATCAACAGAACAGTTTGGATGGACAGATATACCTTACAAAGGATATCACTGCTCTGGAACAGACTCCCCATCAACATAAAACAAATTTATCCCATGTATGCGTCCCCTAAAATTATCTGTTGTAAGATCCCAGTTATTCTCATTAGGGGTAATGTACAATTATTGACCATGGAATAGGATAGGCCAATCTATAACAAAATGGGACAGGTGATTTTGACTAGAAAAAGGGAAAATGGCTAGCTTATAATGGCCCTCAAGAGCAGCTGCCTAATACTTACCAATGAACATGTGAATCTATAATGCATTTCAGTCCCCATGCTCTTATTGTAATTTACTGCTAGCAGCCATATTACTCTGGCACAGAAAGGGTGAAAATTATTGCACAAAATAATTCAGCTGTAATATAATACCTTATGTTAGCTACAGCTACATAGACCCTCTCTCTCTCATGCTCTATCACTGAATGGTGAATGCCAGCTATGAAAACTTAGTGCAGTTACCCTTAAGTACATTAATGACAGTCATCCCAAAGCCTGTGAAATGGAATAATGATAATCATTTTTTAAAACCAAACAGGTAATACAGTTTTGAAATTGTGTGCAAATAAATATATACTTTCGCAGAAGAAATGAAAAATGAGCAGAATGAACAGTCAGATGCTATCAGAAACACTGTAACAGTATCACTAACTGGACTGATAAACACTCATATACCACTAACTAGAAACCGCAGAATACAAGTAGTCAAAATAAATGAAAACAAACTCATTGACTGTGGGTGGCAGAGAAAGCACCACCTGAAAATCTCCAGAGGATCCCTCTGCACCTGACCATTAGATGTCACCCTTTCTCATAAGGTCTACTGAGGCCTGCTTAACCTGCCCCAAGTTCAACTCGGCCAAAGATCAAAACTGGGGAGGAGCTAAAGGATGCTAGTACAGCATATTGTTACTGCTGGGCAGTGTGTGCTGATCACTTCCATCCCTTGGTAACCTTGTGAGTGCTGCCTAAAATCTTCATTGTTAGGCATATGCGAGCTCCCTCACATGCTCACCCTCTGATTGATGGTACACTGACTGTGCAGCACTCTGATCACTGGGCTCATTTATTTATTTATTTATTGATGTTATTAACATTTGTTGACCGGAAAGTCCACTGGGTCAGAGACCCATTTTCAGTAGAAGCCCGGGGAGAAAAGCTCCACAAGCAAATACAAAGAAAGACAATATTTAAAATACAATTTACAAGTATTACAGGTACGTAATGCTGTTATGTTACAGTGAGATTAGGCTGTTCCCTTCTCCCTAGGATGGTGAGTCAACATCAACCATTCACTCTCACTCTCCCCTTTTTTACTACAAAGAAAGTTGAGTGCTTTTACCCTATAATAACAGGTGGACTTTAAAACCATTCTCAAAATGTATTTTGTAATAAAATGCATGTTCATGTGTAGACAAGTGGAGGAGTTTATTTCAGTTACTACTGATTCATGTTGCCCTCTACCTTGGTTGTGGATCTTTTTGATACTTTTTTTTTTAACATTTAGCACTTCAATCTCATTTAATTTAAGTAAAAGCTCTTTGAAAACATAAGCAAGTTCCATACATATAGATGTTTATATTATTTATAGTTAAATATTTTATACTGTTCTGTCTGTCTGTCTGTCTCTCTCTATATATATATACATACATACCTACATAGGAAATATATATATATATAGATAGATATAGATATAGATATAGATATATATATAGCAAACACTTACCCAGCATGGGGAATAATGTCCTTTCTCCATGTAGTGCGATCTTGGAGTTGGTACATATAGTGGGGGGCACAACCCCCCAAATTCGGGGTTTGCAGGGCCTAGGCCCCCACCTAGGTGGATTTTAGATAGTGCTGTTTGTTTTACTGTTGTGTTGGGCAAATCTTTACATGCCCTGCAAAAACTTACGCAGTTCGGCATTTTACATTTTGTGATTCTTGTCTCGGGATTTCCGTCTTTAGAATTCTGAAATTATGGAATTTGGAAGTATATATATATATATATATATATATATATATATATATATATATTTTTTTTTTTTTTTTTTTTTTTTGTTTATTCATTTATTTATTTATTCACATTTTTATGGGAAATTTAGACTGGACAGAAGCCCCCTTTCAATGGAGGCCTGGGGAAAAAAACTCTTGTCACAAATATTAAAACAGTGAAGACTGACAGTTAACAATACAAGGATCCATAGTTTTGTAGATTCATAGATATTCCATGGCCACTGAGTGTTGCCAGTACCCTATCTCATGATGATCCTTCTTTCTACAGGAGGGCCATACCACTCAATCCCATATTAAATTGTGAATATCCATCTAGCCATCTAGGTTATGTTAAAATGATGATAGTGAGTTGTACTGTTTAACAAGCAGGGAAAGTTAATTCCAGTGGTTTGAGAAGTGCTAGGTTATAAACCTGTCCCTCCATCATGTTTTATTTTCTCTGTGTAAAGATGTACGCCCTTATTTCTAGTATTGATAAATATATTGGACTTGAAAAGATAAAGGAGGTCAAAAATAATTGGGTCTCTAATGGCACTGTAATAAGTCAGATGTATTCCCTCAAATATTGTAAGACACCAAGAAAGGGAATAGAGTTTTCAACCTCGTTTTGTAGCTCAGGGAATTTAAGCCTATGATCTTTTTTGCTTAGGAACATTTGGGGTCTGTCTAATTATGTTATATATTTAGTGAGCTACATCCCAAATAGGGTGTTGTACTCAATAACTTGCCTGACCAATGTTAGGTAAATGGGAGTGGTTATGTACTACTTACACCTTAATTATATTCCTTTGGCAATTAGCTGGTCTAAATAAAATAATTTCCTAACAACCATTGTTACATGATGGTCAAAAAAGTAGATAACTATCAACCCAAGTAACTAAGTCACTGACAATACTTTCATTTTGTAGCGGTGTGGTTTCTCTATAGTACGACAAGTTGCATGGTTGTTTACTAAAAATGTTATTTACAATTTTTAGCACTTAGATTCAGTCCATTTTAGTAAACCAAGAATTTACTAAGGAGACTTCAATCTGGAGGGTTTGGTTGTCATACATAGCATGACTTAATGACAACCATCAGTTTGCAATCATCTGCAAATTTTGTTAGAGGTCTTGGCTCACTGCTTAGTAATCTGAGTAGTAGATTCCAAAAAAGAAGTCCCAGAACTGCCCCCTGAGGGACATCACTAGAGATTTTCATACTTTCTGATGAGACACCTGCAACTGACATTGTGCAGATTCTGTCATTTAGCCAGTTTGCTGTCCATTTGACCACATAATGGTTGATTTTTCAAATATCTAATATAGTGATAGCATGGGGAATGTTGACAAAGTCCTTGGTCCAGTCTAGATATACTACATGCACTGCAGAGTCACCATCTGCAGTCTCTATAACTCTTTCAAAGAAGTTTACCAGGTTACAAAGACAAGATCTCCCCTTCACAAAACCAAACCATAGGATCTGAAGTATAACAACGTTCTTGATATTGTAATTTATGAGGTCAGTTATAATACATTCAATGACTTTGCAGAGGAGGCTTTGTATGGACGATAGGTCTGTAATTACATGTCACTTATAAAATCACCCTTATTGTGGGGCCATCTCCACTGCTAAACTAGCTACACTTAGGTCAAACAGTCTAAGTGTGTCTGCAAGGGCATGTTTAATGTATATCGTCAAGTCTTATGCAGGACATATTTTTTGGCCTTGGTTAGCACTTTCAGTAAACAATCTTTAAAGATAATTGTGGGACTAAGGGGATTCAGATATTTGGGGGCTATGAATAGAAGGCTTGGTGGTGAAGATGGTACTAAATTTGTTTGCAAGGATGCTGGCAATGTTTTTTTGGGTCAGAATAGGATGCATAATTATGAATAAAATCAAACTAATGTAAGATATTCTTACATTGCTAAGAAAAGATTTATATTTATACTTGGCTTTGGATGCCAGCCTACGTACATACAGGAGTTATAACAACAATAATGATACCAGACTACCAGTAAGAATAAAACAATAAAACATTGACAAATAATCAATAATATAAAGAGCTAAGCAAAGAAATTTACAAAAGTCACACCGCAGTGCAACATTCATGAAGTATTGGTGAAGTTTTCATATGCTCTGGAGTATAATATGCATGTGGCAGGATAGAAATTCAGTGTGTATGTAGAAGTTATGGTGCTTCAAGGGGACAGGTCTACAGGGTTAATTAGTGGGACTGAAGTCAAGGACTTTTATTAACGGTCATCAGGTGTTAGTGAGAAGTATCAGAGCCAAGATGCTTTCAGACATATTTGGAATTATGTTTTGAATTTATGGTAGTTTTCTGCACAATTAGCTTTCCCTAAGTGCTCTACAGAAACCAATAGTGATATAAGCTTAAGTTGATATTATTAGTGCAACTCTAACAGGCTCCATGGCTCAATATCCTCCTGATGTGATATTTATTATTTCAGTAATGTATGTAGAGGGTTGTGATCCCCTATTGCTGGTGTTGCTTCCCTGATTGCTGGTGTCACTTCACTTATTTAGCAGTCTGCTATAGGGTTGTAACACTCCCTTCAAGTGTGTGTTTTCTGAAAACTGCTTTTTGACTCCTTTTGTCATATTAGTAGGTAGCACAAAGGTTAAGAGGGTATGACTTAAGCAGCTGGTGCAAATTGTAGCTTTGTAAAAACAATATGTAATGCAGAATACTGAGTTAGTGAACAAATGTGATGTAAGGCATTCTGCTTGTAGGTGACAGATGGAAGGTGCTGATCCCCTAAGAGCTGTAGTCCTCTTTACTCTAATCAACATTGTTCATTCAAACTGTTGGGAATATCACTTCAAATCTGTGTTTTCTGACAACTGTCTTATGACTTCTTCTGTGATGTCAATAGCTATAACACAGGTCAAGCAAATATGTATCAGTCAGGCAGATAAGTCAATAAATAGATAATGCTCTTACATTCAAGTCAAAGGCAGAAAATGCAAAATTGAATTGAGTAACAGTCATAGCAAACTGTAATTTGCATGGTATACAGTGTAAAAAACACAAATGAAACACTCTTATAAATAGCTGTCTACCATGACATGATCTTGTTAGAAAGAAAATTGGGGGATATGTGAATTATTTTAATGATAGCCCTACACTAAAATGCATTTGTATGTGACACACATTAAACAGGTTTGTGCTTATATGAAAATTGTTGGAATAAAACTGTACATTTATGAAATGAAGATATGATGAAGAGTCAATGAAGATGATGAAGATATGATGAAGACAGTTAACATGCAATGAGAATGATGTTGATGAAAAAGAAGATGTAATGAAGATGATGAAAATGCAGTGAAGATATAGATGTGATGAATATGGCAATGTAGGCAAAGACAGCAAAAATACTGATGCTAAAGATGCAATGAAGATGATAATGGTGATGCTGATGGTGAAGATGCCATCAAGATGATGATGAGGATAGAGTTAATGTGATGAAGATGTAAGGAATACAATGATAAAGATGTTGATGATCAAAGTAAAGATATCATCTTCATCCTCATCTTCTCTTCATCTCCATCATCTACTTTTCATTATCACATCTTCATCATTGTCTTAATTGTCATCATCTCCTTCATTTTCTGAGTCTTCATCATTATCATGACATCATCTTCATCTTCTTTCTTCATCCCATATTCACTGCATATTTATTATCATTACATCTTCATCTTCATTGCATATTTGACTTCATTCCTTTTACTGTCTTCATCTTCATTACATGTTCACCTTCACTATAGCTTCATCATTACCTTTGCCACCTATTCATTATCATGGCATCATCTTCATCACATATTCATCATTTTCATATGCATCTTCACATAATCATGTATTGCCATTTTGTCATGATCTGTATCATGCCTTCATCATCTTCATCACCACTGTCATCAGCATTACATATTCATCTTTATTATCAGAATTGTCAACATATCTTCATAGATGTCTTCATCAAATAATCATCCTCATCATCATCCCTGTGTTTTCATCATCTCCTTAATCACATTTTTGTATTTACCATCTTAATCATCTTTACTGTCTCGATCGCATCCCAGTCATACTTATTGTCATTAGTTCTTCAAAATCTTGATTGCATCTTCATCACAGCATCATCACCATCATCATTTTTGTCTTCACAGATGCACTAAGTATTCCAAAAGTTTTTATTCCTGCATGAATGTATATAATGTTTAAAACACACACAAATGCACTTTACTGTAGGGCTGTCACTGAGGATATTCACTTACCCCTAGTTTTATTAATAGAAGTGATCATCCCATGATAGAGAATTACATTTTACAACTACATTTTTGCACTGCATGTGGACTAATTCATGTCTTAACAAGAATCCTATCCTGTACAATTTTGTTTTACCATTTTCTTGAAAAATAATTTAGTCATTTATTTATTGCCTAATTGACTGAGTGAATGGTTGATATGCATTCTGTCTCATATTGTTTGATGAGCTCTGCTTCAGACTACAGCAAAAATGGTTACCCACTATAAACTGTGTGTTTTCACACTTGCACCATTATAAGGTGGCACCTGATGACACAGAATCATGAAGTAATTGCAAAACTACTCAGCCTACAGTTGATACAAACATATGTTCACAAAGGTTAAAACAATACTAAAATGAACTGAAGCAACTAAAGTAAAAGTATATATTTTAAAATCAGGAAGCTCACTTAACATAATAAGAGTATAGTCAAAGCACAGTGAAATGACAAAAGAAAAACTTTGGACATGACCTTACAGTCTAACGGAAGAAAGTGCACCAGGACCCTAAAATCTAGTAGTTATCAGTGAAGTGTGAACAGGGAAAGGAGCCACTGATTCACTAGTGGAACTTTCCCTACCTGTCTGATAATGCCCATTGGAAATATTGCTGAAATATTAATGAGTGTCTTTGCTGATTTAGTCTGAAAAAAATGTATGAAGGAATACTGCAGTTGTGAAATGAACTCTGGAAAGACTGTTATGACTGAACTTGATTTTGTTCCCCTGCTTTGCTGAAACATTTAAATATATAGTATATATGGGTCCCTACTGAAATGCCTGCACTTGTAACACTGAGTGCTGACATGTCGAACCCCCCACCCCCTGTCACCAGCAAAACTGGTGGACAGAAGCACATAGCAAAAATCACTTTTACTCCTTTAAACTTCTATTTTGCAGTGGGGCAATAAGCCCCCCTATACCTCCAAATTTATAAGTAGTATCTCCAAGATCACCATGTGTTGGAGAAAAGGGAATATTCTGAGAAATGGCAACCTTAAACTTAAAATATGTAAGTCCATTTTTTTCTGTTATTCAGTCTCACTATTACTGGATTCACTAAAGCTGGTCCCAACATTTCAATATAAATTAGGCCCGGCAAGCCAGCACGTCAAAATCTACTGCCAATTATTAGTGGACTGGAGTTCCGCTGCAGCGACCCCTAAACGGGAAA